>NC_054412.1:14333332-14350832 GCF_017976425.1 Toxotes jaculatrix | reverse complement strand
GTCCTCTTATATTTATAATACTAACTATCCTTACACAGAAATATGAGAACCATTCTTCCATGTCTTCTATGGTCTTTTGGCAGGTCAAACGTCTTAGCCATCAAGTTTATATTTAAGGCTTCTTTTCAAATTAATTCGTTTAAAAATGAGGTCAGCCACTGATAGCATTTCCAACCTACTAATGGATCTACAAACCTGACATTTTGTTTGGATAGAAATGAAAATGCTGCTTTCTTCTATGCCTGAATGAAATTAAAAAACAGTTGTTTCAAAAATTACTTAGAAGTCTGAGTGGTAGTGGAATCTGCCACTATTCAGTTCACTGAACAGCATATGTACTAACCAAACAAGTAAAGCTTGACAGGCACAGTGACTGAGGGGCTGGGGCTTTGTGAATGATCACTTATACTCAAATGGATCTAGTGTATGTTTGACTGAGGCAGTTCAAAGGTCAGAATGAGTTGGCTCAAACACACAGTGGTCAGGTAGGACAGGAAACAGTGTGGTTGGTGAAGAGGATGCTATAATGTAAGCTTCAGTGTGATAGCAGCCTGCATCTTCAACCTCTCAGCTTCCTTTGAAGTCTCCCCATGTGGGTGTGGGAGCTGGGGGTTGGTAATGAATCAAGCTGAGCCATAATGAATGTCCTCATTCAAGTCTGCTTTGATGAAATTCCACCTGACTGATCTCAAATCACAGAACAAAACAGCGAGAGCTTGCTGACAACTGTTATGAAAACTATACTGGCTGGCAATATGATGGAGAGCGTTAAGCGACTTCAATGATCCCTTCAGGATACTTCACTCTGTTTCTTCCCTGTGCTGCTTCTTCTTCTCCTTCCTTCCTGCTTCCTCAGTGATCACTGTGTAGGATGAAATCAGATGAGAGTGTCTATACTTGCGCAAAAAGTCCAAGTCACTCCTGGATAGCTGTCATGCCTCCACAATGAAACAGTTTTTTTGGCATCTATAAAAGCAGAATACACCCAGAGGGGAATTTAAACAAATGAGACACAATTTACTGTTGTATTCCTGTACTGGGACCTGGTTACAACTATGCACATGTACAGCAATTAAAATGTTTATGAGGTCTATAAACTGATTTACCTAATGTGAGCCTTGGTCCATTCACCAGTGCATTTTGCAAATACATCAACCACATTAAAACATCATAAAAAACACTGGACTGATGGCTGTAGAGCAAAAACCCTGTTAACAAAGCCAAAGTAGTAAAATCCTTACAAGCCGCGGTCTCACTTATCTCACAATCCATTGTCAGTTCACCGTCAATGTGCTGTATGAGCCCATACAAATGAGCAAAATGGCTTTTTTACACTTCATATGAGATGAGGTGCAGCTTCACAATCCACATGCTTTGTAGAAGTCTGGGGACCATCTGGAAGCCTGCAGTTTTCAAGATAGGTAGAAAAGACTGCCAGGAGTAACAAAAGAAGTAAGTAATTATAGAGAGGGATCTCACAGACAAAGACTGCAACAGACTGCCAACGGCATTTAGCTGTGCATAACACCAACTGCTGCTGCTACCGCTTCAGGTTATGAGTTATGTTTATGATGGTGTGCTACGCAACTTTTGGTTTTAAACTGGACTTGTAACACTGCAGTAAAACTGCCTTTAAAGCTGCAGTAAAAAAAAAAAAAAAATAGGTCTGTGTGAGGATTTCACTCAGAGTTCAACCAAAAGAAAAGTCGACTGAGGAAACATGAAGCTGGAAATCAGGGATATAAACAAGGTGGGCACCAGTCTGAGGCTTTTGTGACAGCCCTTATTCATTCACTGCCTTAAAAACTTAATGTTAGAGGAATTCCCATTCCCATTTTAGTAGCATAATCTTTAACCTTAACTTGAATTAATATGATGACATTTTTGAAATGTAGGAACTAAAGATACTCCCAGTCTGGCTCTTTAGCCCTTAATGCACTGTCCCAGAAGGGCAGGACTGACATTTTGTAATACAGTGGATATGAGACAAATGAGAACTACATCGTTTTATTTTGCATTGATATAAATGAGGAAAATTTTGCCTATTAAAGTACCCCCAATTGGCCCCTAAGGACAAAGTACATACACTAACACTAAGGGAAACACACTGTGAATCCATGATTGCAACAAATACCAAACACAAGTTTATCGCTAAGGGGAGTGAGGTCACAGACAGTTTTGCCCATCAGACTTTATGCACCTGACCTAACCCTTTATCAAGGATTGATATTTTTCAGGTGGTCAGTTTGCAGACTGGCTTCTGAGTTAGCGGGCCGTGCAATGCCCATGATTGTCCTGGGAAGAGCAGTCTGTTGTCCATAGTATTTTGAAATAAATTTCCTTTTGGAAGACAAACTTTGGTCTCAGAGTTGAAACATAATATTTGTTTCTGCCAGTTTGTTTGAAGGTAAAGCTGAACACATAATAAATACATGTGTTATTGGACATTTTGTCAACAGAGCTGCCTATGTGGACTTCAGGGTTTTACTATGTACAAGGCACTGCGGCACTTTATTAAAGCTAGCTTTGTTTTATAATATATCATACAGATTAGATAACAGGTGTTTCTCTTACTACACTCACTGTCAAACTCTTTGGGGGAGGGGTGCAGACACTGCAATTGGCTTTCTAAGGCTGCCCATTCTAAACAGGTATCGCTTTAATAGCGATTAAATTGGAATTAGGCTCCAACTGGTTGCTACAGCAGTTTTCGAGTACATTCACACACGCACGCACACACACACACACACACACACACACACACACACACACACACACACACACACACACACACACACACACACACACACACACACACACACACACACACACACACAGGAAATGCTTGTACTCACACAAGTTTGCAACAGATTTCAGCCTCTGTTACACACCTACTGTGGAGAGAACCACGCAGTAAGAATCACCCTCCTTTCTGCCAGCTTACAGGGAAGCTGAGGCATGTTAACACACGCATTCACCACCAAGAACACACACACACAGAAATAACGTAACTCCCTCAGCCCGGAGGGTGGGTGACAGAGTTGTAAGGGCCAGCGCTGTGTTGGGCAGCAGCAGAGGCAGATGCAGCAACTCGGTAGCCTGAGGGCATCACTGGGTATTCAAGCTTCACTGGGCCTCTTCATCAGTGCCCTCTGATGCTTTAGCCCCATGACCAATGGCGCGCGCACACACACACACACACATACACACACACACACACACACACACACACACACACACACACACACACACACACACACACACACACACACACACACACACACACACACACACACACACACACACACACATACACACACTTCCAGTACAGAGCCACAGAGCCACTAAAGCCTTTCCAGCTTCGGACAAGAGAGGAATTGGGAAAGAAGTAGAACAGCCTCATTGAGCATAAACACACACAAGTTGGACTGAGAAGACTGAGCTATGGTGGACATTGTCTCGTCCACCACTAATTCTACTAACTAGGTTAACTCTTTCTGTATGCGTGTGTGTGTGTCCTCAGGCTGGGAAAGAACGCAGCCATGACACAGCTCAAATGTGGTCAGCACAACATTTTAGATCCATGACAAACAAGCATTTTGACTGGGTTTCTGTATATGAGATGACCCCAGATGTTGTGCAGATCACATCATAAAGACATGATGCAACTCCTGTACCATTAATATTTATACATAACTTATGTTTTGGTAGCATTTAATGGAATTAGTACAAGCCCATATTCTCAAACACACATGGTTTCTTCCTATATCTGTCTAAACTGCCTATGTTCATCTCCCCTCCTCTGTCATAATGTCTCTTTCATACGCTCAATCTCTCCCTCTGTCTTCCCCTATCTCTCACGGCATAGACACAAACGCACACATACGCACACCTCATTTTGTTACTGACATGCCAAGTCATGCAGAAAACACAAGGGAAGCTTTTTTTTTTTTAATCCCGGGACAAAAACAGCAAAATGCAATAACCTGGGACAAAAGTGCTGACATCTGAAGACGAGTCTGGCATTCAGACAGACTGCTCGGTTGCAGCTGAAATGAACAGAAGCGACAGACTGAGAGGAAGCAAGAGCCCCTACAGAGACAGATAGATAGACAGACATTCCTTCTATATTTTCTCTCCAGTAAGATCATCCCTTCCATTGACTCTTCTCTCTCTCTCTGCTAGTTTCTGGCCTTCTGATCCTCTTATTCTCCCCCTTCCCCCCACCATCTCCATTCTCCACTCCACCATTTAACCCCTTTTTTCTCTCCCCAGTAATTTACCCTTCTGTATTTTCCTTTCATCCTCACCTCCTGTTAAACCACCACCACCTCTAGGCCGCAGCTTATCTCTCAATCCTCGTCCCCATCTCCTATGGTCACCTGTCCTGCTCTTCCTCTTGTCTACCCTCCTCTCATATCCTTTCTTCTCACGTCTCATCTGCCGTCTTCCTCCCCCTCTGTACTTCTCTCTTCATCTCCCTCCTCCCTCCACGCCCCTCTCCTCTATCTGAACCTTGTTTGCATGCTCCCTAACTCTGCTCTTTGATTATCGAGATCGACCAGCGCAAGTCTGCCAGACACTTGGTTAAAATGACCAATGAGTCTTTCGAGGGCCTCCTGTATAAACAGAAGGCTGAATCAGTCGCTTCAATTACAGATAACACATCCCCACCTTTGCATTTCAAACACTGTTTGACCACAGAGTGAGAGAGAGAGATGTTGGCCAGTGGCACATGGGGTGAGTCTTGAAGGTTGAGGAGGTAGCACCACCAGAGAAGACGTGCATAGCAATGGAGAGCTAGATTTTCTTCTTCTGGTCAAATTATTCAGCGTACGACTCCCTCGGACTCTTACATAATTGTGAATTTGTGTGAGCAATGAAGGCGGCCTCCTCATAGACACCGAGAGCAGTCTAGTGCAAAGCCATAGGGACTAAAATAGTTAGTCATGTGTTCATTATCACTATCCTCTTTTAAGTGCTCACCCCATATCCAGAAACATTAAACAGAAGAGGCCCTTCGAGTGGGTCTGTGCTTGTGTGTGTAGGTGTGTGTGTGTTAGAGAAAGAGAGATAGAATGAGAAACATAAAGAGAGACAGAGAGTGTGAGAGAGAGAGAGAGAGAGAGAGAGAGAGAGAGAGAGAGGCAGAATATACAGGGAATGAGGTTGTGGGATTGTGATAACTTCAAAGGTTATTATTATTATTACTGCAGGCTGAAGCCATGCTCTGGCATCCCTCAAGCTTTGATCATTATGTAAAGCTGTTGTGCTCAGTGCTGGCACCGAATACATTACAGAGTGGATAACCAGGGAGTGTGCAAGCAAGCGTACACAGACCAACACATTGACTCAGCTTCCAAGTTTCATCCGATTTTAAAATAACCCACATCCCTTCATCTCTAAAGGACAAATACAGAGCACCATTTATCTCACCTTGACGTGTGATCTGGACGAGGGGACGCAGATGTGGCAAGGAACAGCAGTACTTAAAGGGGAAGTCCACCAATCAGACACATGAAGATCAGTGCACTATGCACAGGGACAACTCATCATACTGAGACAACAGCGGTATAATGGCTACTTTGGTTGTGGAGGTGCTGTGTCAAGTTTGAGAAAAATAATATCGTCGAGATTTGAGGACAAACTTCGAAAAAGCCTGCAATAAAACAATGGAGGCACAGAGTTTAAAAGATGTGACGAGGTAGGGAGGATATAAAGAAAGCTGCTGTCGAGATATGGGAATATGGGAATTGTAGGATCAACTGTTTTGTAGCTTAATAATTAATATTTTTAATGAGTCTCTCACAAGTCACTGTACTGTAATCCTAAACAGCTGGAATGGAATCTGTGACTGATAGCAATGGGCTTTACTTTTACTATAACAATCACCACAGCACCATTGTTGTAAGAACAGAGGCCAAACTGTAGCAGTTTACTGTAAGGTCATAGGTCTTAAGGTCAGTTTAACTACCGCAGCTTTTAAAATTTTAAGAATTTGTGACCCACATTTATTGTATGTTAACTGATTCAAGTCACAGTATGACAAATAAGGCCATGCCTTACTGTTTCAATGAAAATACCACATACTCAGTTATTTACATTTTGGGATTGTTTGTAAGGCTGCAACTAATGATGATTTTCATAATCCATTAATCTGCAGATAAAATGCCACGTTTTCAGTGATAAAGACCAAGATGGCCGACGGCTGCTTTAATCGATTCATCTGTGAATAAATGCCAAACGTTGAGAAACAACCCCAAACGCCACTATCCTGCCTATAATCAATGAGTCGTTGGTCTCTGTAAAATGCCCATCACAGTTTTCCACGGCACATGATGATATCCTCATATGTCTTGTTTTATCCAGCTCACAGTCAAACCAAATCATCATCATATTCAGTTACTATCAGATAAGGCAAAGAAAAGCAGCAAAGCCTCACATTAGACAAGAAAAAACAAAACTACAAACTGTTTGGCTTTTTTTTAAACAGTGATAATGGATTATCTAAATAGCTGCTGATTCATTTTTTGTCAATCAATGAATCCATTAATCAACAGCTTGTTTCAGTCCTAGTTGTTTGCATTATGATAACTGTTGACTGGAGGTCATACTTGGCCTCATTTATATTGATATCCCTTCTAAACAGAACAGTACTGCAGACTGCATCCACCATGGCACATTGGTCTAACACCAGTGACCACTACTCATCCATGTTCCATGTTCTAGGACAAAACACAGGCCTCCTGACAGCTTTAGAGGCTATGTGCTACATGTTATTATTACCCCTATTAATAGAGTGTTGCCATTAGGGCGATTATGAGCTTAGGAGGGGAACCCCAGCTCAGAGGGCCTAGCCACCACTTTTAATTTTCGTCTATACATTCTAATCCAAAAGCCACATTGAACTTGAAAACAAGCCATCTGTTCCTGCCCTTACCTGGCCTACATTAGCCTGAGCTCACTCAAACTCTGGCTGGCTGCAAGAAAAGAAAGAAAGAAATAGAAAACAGAGGCAGTGCAAATAAATGTCTTGCACTGTCATCATCACTGTCATACAGTAGAGCGAGTATAGAGCGGTGGTACAATAAAAGGGATGCTGTCACAGTAAAAAGATAAAGAGATGTAACAACATGAGAGCCCTCAAGTCCATTAAGGCTATAAACTCAGCACTGAGTACCATATACACACTGAGAGCCCATAGAAGATGATAAGACTGTAGGTGCATTACAGTGATTTCCTTCCCACGACCACCAGACATCGACAACAATTCCTCCTCGTTTAAGCAACAATGACACAATTCGTGGAGATCGGGCACAAACAGGCCACCGGAACCTATTTTCAACATGCATAGGTGTGAATGCCCACCCAGTTCAACACCAAGGACAGCGGTCGACGCACGGAGAGCCTGACAGCCATGACAACACATGCACTACAAAATGATGATTTATTTCTGCACGGATGCATCGTAAGCAGCGAGCACAAACCTGTCCTGGATGACACTGCTGTTTCAGTGCGAGGCATTAACCCCGCGGACAGAGAGACAGAGACACAAACTAAACCCTTAGACAAGCAATTCGCCTTTCCTTTTTTTGCTCCCCTGCAAGAGGCAGCAGCAGCCACATTTTTGTTTAAGCCAAAATCGCGGCGTCAAAGCATATTTGTCGAATAAAATGCTCCGGACCTACCTGCTCGCGTTGGGGGTCGAGGAGCTCACATGTCCCGTCGCTTATTTTGGTCTGTTGTTGTGGATATTGTTATTATGGTGGGCACCGTTATGTGTCTGCCAGCGCCATGTTATTATCACTGAGTGGAGGACTGTGCGGTCCTGTGCGCTACATCCGGGCTGTTGGCGAGAGCGAATGAGCGCAGTTCGTGGCGGCGGAGAGGGCGGAGTGCGCCCTGGATATGTAGAGCACCTGTGCAGCAGAGCAGGGACAACTTCCAGCCACACCGGCGGACTGCACAGCTAAGATCCACGCCTACACCTGCAGTAAAGACATTTTCACAGGGAGCTCCCACCTCCCACGGAGAGTGTCCGTTATTATACTAAAGTCTTTGCGTTGTCTTTAAACATGGGGATCAATGAGGGAGCTGCTTTTCGCGTGTCATTTTTTTAATTGCCATTTTCACTTAGGCTCATCATTCTACAGGTGGAGACCTTAAAGCTCACCACACCCTACAGTAATGAACCAGGAGTGCATTCATGCTCTCAACATGCGCACCAAGTACAATATCTAACCCCATGCTTGTAAAAGTGGACATGCCCTATGCTCGTAGACACACTCCTCCTCACTACTAGGTCATTTCCTTGCTCCAGTGATTTGTCCTCTTGTGGTGATACTGTCCTCACCTCCTCTGTCTCCCATGAGTCCTCCCCGCCAACCCATAAATCCCCATGGGAAATGCGAGCTAAGGGAACACCCCTTCTGCTCAGGACTATTCCAGGCTGAGCCACTCTTATTATGGGCTTTATGGACAGCCACATCTATCCGTGTCATATAGCCACACTGGGGAAGGTGGGGGAGCCTATACAGTTTAGTAAATGGTCTATGTTTGGTCATAATACATGGATTAGAGATGGTGTCTAGATAGAGTTTAGGATGGAAGAAGCAAGGCAAAATATAACTGTAAGTGTATTGCATTAAAAACACTGTAGTGTCACTGTGTGACTTTTTAACTCTCAGAGAGGAAGAATGTTAGAAATTGTGTGGGAAACACTGGCTGTAGAAACACACTTCAGTATCAGCAAGTCACATCCTTTTAAGGTGGTTGTAAAAGTTTGTGGTTTCCTCAAAGTTTTGTGGTTTATTATCATCACAAATGAAATGTGGTTTGCAGGCAAGCTTTAACAAACAGGTTTCAGGAACACAAGGACAATAGTCCAGGATATACACAAGTAATATAAAATACACAGCATACATAAAAATGATAAATAAAAATAGCTACAGATCAAGCAAACAATATATAAACATGTCATCCTATGCATCTTAAAATAAAAAGCAGAGGATAAGATAAGAATCAAATACAGATCCTAGTAAGACATAGTCTACACTGTGGTGGTGAAATTGGCTGTATTTGGAATACAGCAATGATTGTTGAAGTGCATTATCCTCCTGTAGTAATTTTAAGATCATACAACTCACTACTGGAATCTACTGTAAATCCGACAACAACTTTAAGGAAACTAGAGACTTTTTTACAGGCAATGTTCAGTCCTACATAAACATGATGAAAGGCCGATTTGGGTGCAGTGTCTCTTTTATTGATTGGTAATGTTTGCAGTGCTGAATCAGATCCTTGCATGCTTTTTGGCCTGGTCATGTCATGTAATACGGTCTATGATCCGATGTCTGTGAAGGAGTCAGCTGACTAGTTATACCCATAGATTGCAGGCTCATAAAATCATGTTGCCTTTCATGGAATAAGAAATACTTTCCAAATGACCACAACCCCCTGTGAGACTTTTCATCCCCATCTAGTGGCGGATTGTGGGAGCACACAGGTTACTACAGTGCATCCAACAGTAAGTTGTACTAGTGGCTGCTGGTTATGCCTGAAACACGAGTCAACGCATATCTGTAATCCTGTGTGATATTAAATTGATCTCATAGTGGTCCAGATGTGACAATAATTTGAACACAAACACACAGACATATACACATAAACACACTCAGGTCCCTGCTAAAACGTGCTGCTGTCCCCATGGCAACTGTAGCAATATTGGGGTTTTTTTTTAAACCATCGACCTCACTCTTACATAGTCTCTTTGATTTTATCTCTCTTGTTTGCTTGTTATTTGAAAGCGTAAAAGCATCTTTAGCTCTTTTTTTATTTCTTGGTAAGAGCTGCTGCACAGCCACAGGTTATTAGAAAACCACTCCTTTGACTACAGAAATGTTACCTATTATGGGGATTACCTTGTGAAACTGTTTCTTTACACTCCAATCATTCAGCCATTTTGACTTTAATAAGGAAAACCTGGTAAAGAGGAGGAAAATTTGGGAAGAAAGGGAAACAAGGAGGTTGCAGCTCACAAGTGTTGGAATGAGGCCCAGAGCTTATCAGAGGCTAATGCCACCGCCGTCGCTTTGGAAAACCCTGCTCCTGCCAGGATGCTCTCTTCTGCCTAACAGCAGTACGCCTCATGGTTGTCTCCTTTTTCCTCAGCTCTCTCATTGGTTGAAACTACAAAAGGAGATCTCCTGCAAGTGACATCATTACTCTCTCTCCCATCTGACAGCATATGTCAGGACCACATGGCAAACATCCGCTCACACGAAAGTGCTGTACTTTGCTCTCAAATTTAAATTGAGCTATATTTGTTACACACGCATGATGTTTTTAACTGCAACTTTTAAAAAAAAATCAGATTACTTAATAGGAACAGATTGGGTTGAGTGCATAGCAGGGTTGAGGAAACAAGTGTTGCCAGTTCCAGCTCTTGACAGGCTGACGGGCCAACCAGGAGACTAACCATGAACCAAATGTTCTGGATTGTCTCTTGGCAAGACACCGCTTCTGTCAATATGCAGCCCAAGCAAAACAATTCCCCAGGATCCTCACAGGGAGCTTCATTTTGTTGTCTTCTAAAGCCCGGTCACTGTGCTGGAGAAAATGACAACGTGGGCAGATTTTCCCCTCTAGACTCTCTATAAATGAATAAATTTGTAAATACAGTAAGATGACTAAGGCATTCAGTGGTATAAAGTGCAAATATACATGCCTGTCCCATTAGAGGTGAGGCTTTGATTCTCCAATGTGGAACATCACGTCAATTCAGTCTTATTTATATAGCACCAAATCATAACAGTACTTATCTCAGAGCACTTTTCTTATAGATCTAGACCATATTCAATGTAATATTGAATGTTATAATATTTAATATTTAGAGTATCATTTACAGAGCCCAAACATTCCCCTATGAGCAAGCACTTGGCGACAGTGGCAAGGAAAAACTCCCTTTTAACGAGACAAAACCTCGAACAGAACCAGGCTCTGGGTGGGCGACCATCTGCCTCGACCAGTTGGGTTGAGAAAGAAAGAGAGAGAGAGAGAGAGAGAGAGAGAGAGAGAGAGAGAGAGAGAGAGAGAGAGAGCTATAAAATAATAATTATTTTTACTATTGTATTGTGCTTTTGTCATTTTTTTTTAGCTTTAACTGGTCAAGCACTGCTAGCTGTGCTTGTCCTGATCGTACATTACTGGTATTTAGTATTCTTTCTATGAAAGGCATATTAACTGATGTCTACCTGTGGATTTTTTTTTTTTTTTTTTGCCACATGGGGGCAACAAAACAAAACACATCAATGACATATTGTCAACTCATAAAGTTGATGTGAAAAACATGTTAGCAAGAAGTTGGCCATTCACATGTCCAGCAGACAAGGTGTTTGTTTGGAGTTGTGTTTCTGGACACCTCTGCTCTGTTTTGGTTTCCACCAACTCATGAGAGAAACATCTGCTAAATGCTCTTTTCATGCTCAATACTGCTGGAAAGAAGTTGATGAGAGCAAACAAAAAACAGCTGAGAGCCCTGCAATCAAAACAGTGAGCTGAAAGATGCTAAAACTCTTTGTAGAGCTCAAAACTGCAGAATTGTGTTAATTCTTTCACATTATGCATATTAATTTGATCCTTTGCTAATAAAAAAAAATACTGATGAGTGCAGCTTTAAGTTGTACTCATAGGAAAATATCACGCTACTCTAAATGTCAGGTAGATACAATATATCATTTGATCAATTCCACACTGTCCAACATGGCCACACCCTTCACTTGCCAAATGTGTGGTACAGTGAGCCACAGCTGGGCTCCTGGGGGTCAGGCTACAGGGTATTCTCGTATGTTCATGAAAAATTAATGAGTGTGAGTGTGTGTGAGCACATGTGACTTTGTATTGTACATGAAGTTATAATACAGTACAATGTGGTATTGGTTTACTAGTTGCAGAAATGCAGGATAATATTCCAGTGATAACAGTGATAACTACTTACCTCTCCATACAGCAGTGCTTATTCAGTTTAGCAGAATATATGCCCCATGACGCTCTATAAATTAAAAGAGCCAGAGCCTCTAACATGTTATGCTAGCTTTAAAGTAGGCATATGTTAATAAAAATGTGTTGTTGTGCGGATCAAAGTAACTGTTACTAGTATCGTTGGAAGCAGTGTACTGTAACTGTTTACGATACAATAACCAGCCAGCAGGTAATGGTCATCCAACCACTGGCCCTGCATGCAGTGGTCCAAAAAAAAGCATTTTGTGACATAAAAGTTATTTTTACTTGAGTACAAAAAAAAAATTTCCATGTGATGATACTTTTATTCTGCTTTTGTTCCCCACAGATTGACTATGTCCTGCAATCAAAGCTGTGCTTGTAGGTATAGTAGCTACCTGTAACCCTAAGAGGCTGCTTACCTGAAAGGAAAGGGTGAACTCTGACGGCAAGAGTTACAGTAAATTATATCCGCTGTACATTATATAAAAGATGCTCTTCTTTCTCCATCTCCAGATAGAGACCCAGCTGGATAAATGTCAGGCGCTAAATTCTTTGAGGATTAAGTCTTAGCATTCTAAGACACTTCTGCAATTTCTGACATTTTTGAGCTCAGATGATGGCTAATCTAATAATAGTGTGAGGACAACCAGCGCAATTGTGTGAATCCACATGTGCGAGTGTTATTTGTTATGAGAGTCATTGCCTTGGAGATTTTTAGTTTGACCCTGACATCTCTCCTGTTTATCAAAAACACTGAAATCAGTATTTGAACATGTTAGAAGAGGTCAGACAGTTGATTCTGCCTCTGTAAACTCATTCATCAACCATCCGGAGGAAAAATATCTAAGACTACGAAGTGTGATGTTGATGACCGAGCCCAGTGCTGTGAATTAACCTGGGGATGAACCAAGCAGTAATGTCTGGGTTTCCAGCTATCAGTGCCTGAGTCACTGGAACATAGAAATCAGCAGTGAGTCCTGACTTCTTTGTCTATCTGCTGTAATTGTGTTACTATGTGTAGCCTACACAGATATGCCATGAGTGTTACACAGTCCCATGACTGCTCCACACTGAAGGGAACCACATTAACGCAAAAACAGGTCATTGTTCTGTCAGTGGATCTAGTTTAGGTTTTTTAAAAAAATGGGAATGTCATCTGGTGGAGATTACACATCATTTTATACAGCCTGTAAATTTCAGTGGTTTGATTTTGTTTCCATCCAAGCATTTGACTATTTGACTCTTCCTTCCCTTTAATTTTATTTTATTGAAGACCCTCATAACTGCCATTACCAACTGAGGTCTGGACACACAGTCTCCTACGGAAAGGGCAATAAATATGACATTTTTTAAAAAATGAGTTGAATATTTCAAATTCTAAAGCTAACGCATTTCTCACCAGGTCTTGTTTACATATATGTTGTGACGTGTGAGGGTGTGGCATTTCTTTGGGACAGTGGAGTGATGAAGTGAGGAGTGACCAAGTGGTGAGAGGGTTTGGGGCTATAAAAGAGAGTTGCTTTGTGCTTGTCTAAAAGCTGACTGATTCACCTAAACGATACCACAGCCTGCGGCCTGCTCCTGTGTGCATCTGAGGACCCAAGACAAGAAAAGGTAACTTTCAGTCTTAATTCTATCTGCGGTGGCTTATACAAAACTGTTTATATTTCTGTGCATCTGAACCAAAAAGGTTCTTCGCATCCTATGCTGAATATTTCTGAGGTATCAGGAAAAGAATGTATTCCCTGGTGCTGGGTAAAATGTCCTGTGGAAGTGTACAGTGCAGTGCATAAAATCCTATCTTATTATAATAATATAATCAATCTTCACATGTGTATATGTAGCTTATCAGCTTGACTACCTTGCATTATCTGGTAATGTTGGTGATGATGATGAGATGGTGAAAAACAAAGTTATTGAAGAGTACTACACTACTTCATTCGATGAATATTCGCTGTGCATGATTATAAAATGTCATTCGATTGTTTGCCTTAATATTAATTTATATGACTAATACAGTAAAGCACCTATAATAAACAATTCAGAATCATTATTATTTGTGTTGGCTTGTATTACTAATAGCAAACATTAAACCACATGAAACAGCAAGTCAAGGTAGTAACTCAAATAACTTGGTAACAGTAATTGAATCTGCAATCACAAGAACAACTATATATTAGTGGTAGGAGTGGACACCAAGGAATCATTGTTATTGCACATTCCTCTCTAACTGCACATATTACCCAGATCAATGTGCCATTATGTTTCTGCCTGACTCAGGATGTTTTCTGCTGTCATCATTCAATTAGAGCATATCAATATCATGGCATTCAACAGGCTTTAGCTAACAATGTATTATCTGTATGGAGACACACAATCATCCAGTGTGGCAACACTCTGACATCTTGAAAAGCTATAGAGGCCTCTGGTGGTCACCTGGAGAATTATTTCTTCTCTTCACGGCTCATAAAAGCTCAGTGTGTCTGTAGTGTACGCTCTGTAACTAGAAAATGAGCGAATGCATTTTTATACAGTTTCAATACTATAATTCTAAAACAGCTTTTTTAAATTTTAATCTTAGTTTGGTAGGATTTTATGTCCCATAAGACAGAGTTTCCATTTTCTTTTGTGAGTCCTGACTAGAATCTATTTTGGTTTTCTTCTGTCTCTGTAAAGTGCTCTGAGATTTACTCATGATAAAAAAGCTGTAAAATAAATAAAAGTGCACTTGATCTTGTTCTGACAGGCAGCATGGATGTAAGTACCTCATCAAAATCTCAGATCTCTACAATGGTAAGAATGACACATCATTTTTCCATCTAAATAAAAATTCTTAAATCTTTGCTTATGTCAAACGGCCATGTTTGCAACTGCAAGTTGGTGTCTTCCATCCTGTCCACCCTCTCTCTTCCCCGTATCTCCATCCTTGCCCCTGACCTCTCTGTCCCTCCTTCCTCCCCTTCTCCTCCTCCCTCTCAGCATTCTGATGCTCTCTGTGGCAGCTGCCCGTCCCCTGGTTCTGCCCCACAGACTAACAGCCTTTGGCCCAGCCTGCCACCGTCTGGAACCGGGTTCCCCGCATGGCCGGGCCAGCCCACTCAGCCTGCACCCTGCTGGACTGGTCAGCCAAACACGCCCTGCTGGCCAGGGACACAACCAGCTCCAATGTCTGTCCCTGCACCAATTTCAGTTCCAGCCCCTGCGCAAGCCATAGCACCGGCTCCTGCACCCACCACAACCATAGTCCCAGGTCCAGCTCCAGTGCAGCCCTGCCAGCCATACTGGTCAGGGACCCAGTGCCAGCCTCTGCAGCCACCAGCTCCCGTTCAATCTCAGTTCCCTGCTCAAGCCCCGGCTCCAACTCCAGTCCCAGTCCCAGTCCCAGCACCTGCTCCTGCAACCAGCGTCCAACCAAATGCACATCCAGGGTGGCCTGCCCACCCTGGATGGCCTTATAACCCAGGACAGTCAGGATGGCCTGCACAGAATCCATCTATCATACCTTCACACTGGCTTCCACCCACATCTGGACCTCTAGTAAGTCAAATGCAAAGAATTTCACTTGAACATATCTTACATTGAATGTAGTTTGGTTGTCAGATTGTTTTATGGTCCTTCTCTCACTGTTTTGCTCGTTAGAGTGTACCATACAACCTGAACCTGGCCCGTGGTGTGTATGACAAGATGATGATGACCATCTTGGGCCATGTGAAACCTAATGCTAAAATGTAAGCTTATTAATATGTACTTACAGTGTTGTCTTCCTTCCTGTCTCATCATTAAGTGAAGTACAGACAAATTGTACACAACAGAGACAATACACTGTCAATGTCAAGTCCAACCAGTTTTGGTCTCCCACAGGTTCACAGTGAACTTTCTGAGAGGCAATGACATTGCCTTTCATATCAACCCTCGATTCAGTGAAGGGGGCAAACAGGTGGTGGTTCGTAACCACAAAATGGGTGATCGCTGGGGAGCGGAGGAGAGGGACCTGAAGGGACCCTTCCCCTTCGCTCTTGGGAGCCCATTTGAGGTGAGTTTTAGAAACAGGAATCTAAACACATATTGGACTGAGGAACTGGGCTTAAAGATGCTATGTGTAGAATTCTAACATCAGTATGTCATTACCACATTCATTCAGCTTAAGTGTTGCTGCTAATCCACTATTGCTTTTCCACACAATGATACATATTTTTTTTACGCAAATAAATTTCATAAACAGAAGCTAGTAATCATTTTAACCATTTTCTCATTTGTTTGTGGTAAAAATTTTACAAAAGTTGATGTTTCAAAATTCTACACATGGTAGCTTTAACTGACTCTAGGTCACTTTCTCATGCTTAACGTCAGGGTAACGTTTGGAAAAGATGGAAAGGGTTGGAAAACCGTTTGTGCAAGCGAGTCCTAGATAAGGGAACTGCTGTACTGCAGGGAGGCTCCTGGAGGTCAGTGGGGGTCTCATGTTGCTCAATAACATCAATAACAATTATGCTTTACAGGCATCACCAAGGAGTGACTAATCTGAGGAGCTAATTCTGTCTCTGTGTCCAACAGTCCTTGTGTTCATGTTTACGGACAACTACAGTATGTTTCTCTGCTAATGCACCTTAACTTTTCATGGAAATGCCAGTTAGAAGATTTGGCACAAGAGAGGATCTGTTTCAAAACAAGCTGTGATTGATATATATGGTTTTTGTTTTACTTGAGCACCGCATGTGTGATACCTCACAGTCTTTGATGGAAGTACTACACTGTTGGTGTTCTGCTCTGTCCCAGATGAAGATCCTGTGCACTCATGAGACGTTCAGGGTGGCGGTGAACAACATCCCACTGTTTGAGTTCAGACACCGCGTCAGAGAGCTCAACCAGATCGACAGAATCAACATCCTGCATGATGTCGTCCTCACCTACGTTAACGTGGAGACACTTCCATAGGAAACACACTGTTAACTCATATAGTACAATACATCAAGGACAGACATGTATTTATAAATGCAGCAGAAATGCATACAAGGAAATTTGCCCACATACATACACACAGGCTATTAAATACACTATATTACGGAGGCACTAAAGCCTTCCCTGTTTTACATAAGTGTGTTAGTATGTTATGTGATATTAATAATCACATGAGCTGAGCTCATTCTATAATTTGCTGCAGTAAGTTGCTATATAGCTAACCACTTAATATATGTAAAGCTTTTCACTATAAAGATACTACTACTATTTATTGTGTACAATCTTTCTGATATTAAATTGCTACTAATAGAGAATAATGCATGTATCAATATTGTCTGAAAACACTGAAAGTCTATTATGGCTCAGTTGTGGGGTTCTGTTAACTGTAATGACTCGTGGATAAAATTGTCAGAAATAAATGATTCAAACCAAAGTCTCTGCTGTTTATTTTTGTATGAGACCTTAAAAGACAGTACAGTAATTTGAAACTGTATGACAGTAACAAAGAAGGAAAATCTCTTTCAGAGGAATCTAAAATGGC
>NC_054412.1:12948332-12973332 GCF_017976425.1 Toxotes jaculatrix | reverse complement strand
CACTCCTCTCACTTCCTTATCCTCCCCCTCCCATGCAATTCCTCTCTTCTCTTACCCGCCGGCCTTTCTGACTTTTTTGACAGTCTGAATGAATGAAAGAATTAACAAATTAATGAATAGTCATGTGGTAAATGAATGAATTGTTAAATAAATGAATGGGTGAATCATCAATCATGCCATGAAAGAATGAATGACAGAATAAATAAATAATGAAAAAAATAATAATCAATCTTTGTTCATTATTTAACCATAATCACAACATGGTTTCTCAACAACTCTGGAAAAAAGCAACACTTGCACTTCCTATGTTCAACCCATTATATTATATATTATCATATCATAAAATCTTGTTTTGTGAACAAAAACAAGGCTGCTGCAGACATTTCTCAACGTATTGAAATTTGCTTTCAAAATTACTTGTACAGTATATTATTGTGTGTATTCTTGATCAAACAGATTTAAACCACAATGTCACCAATTGTTCTGCTGATTTAAACCTCTGTGCCAACATGTCCTCGTGTTGCTCCCTAAGATGCAGCCTTTATAAGATAAAAGCTTGGCCCTGTCCTGCCATGCTCTGTTCAGGCTCACTCTGTGAGAATGTGACCCTATGCTGATTAATCTGTTTTTAACTATGTCTGGCCCAATGCCAAAGCCACAGGCCCACGCTCTCTCCCTCTGTTTTTTATTCTGTCGTTTCTTTCAGAGCTGGACACTTGCTGGGGACGACAGTTTGCCCTCTCTGATGTAAAATGTTACCCTTCAATACAAAGATTTTCTAGTCTCCTCTAATAAACCCTCTCATTTAACAAAAGAAGTATTTATTCTCATCTCCATAATTCCAATATACTATCAAGCTCTATTCTGTGTAACTCTGTTAAAATCATTTGGTTCAACATAATTAAGACAACACTCTATTCGTAGTGATGACTATTACAGTAGGAAGAGTCCTCATTTACATTTTTTGACGTTTAGCTGACCCTCTCCTCCATCACACACATCCTCAACATCTCTATCCCTCTTTCACTCTCCTCCCCCACTCTGTAGCAGTAATACGCCTAGCATTGCATTACAGTTTCCATTCATCCATTCCTCTCTGATCTTCTCTGTGTGAATCCGAATCCTGCGGTGCCCGCTGGCCAAACTGCCCTGAAAGCTAGAGGCTAATACTCGCCGGTCACGGCTGACTGCTACACTGTGGAATATGTCCACCTTAGTAATTGTTGTGACTGCCCCAATGTCATTACAATGGAGGAGATGAAAGCCTTGAATTGCGCTCTGTGGTTATAGTAGTGGCCACTTTCACAGACTGGAACAGAGCAAAGAAAGCTGGATTTGTGACTTTGTGATTTGAAGGTTTGAATTTTTTTTTCCGTACACGCCACTTTTCCTAAAAACACAGCCACCATTTGTCATTCAAACTGATGTGGGACAGTAGGACTATCTATGTGTGGCTGAGCTGATGTGACGTGCTTTGCTCCTGTTGAACGCACAAGGGTCAGGATGAAAATACGCATACACACACGCGCGCGCACACACACAGGGATGTTCCCATAGCCTTTCCGAATGGTTAGGCAATATCTCTCATTCTCTCTGTCGCTCTCACTCAGTCTTTCTTTCACTCTTACTCACTTCCTCTCCATTAGTTTTTGCCTTCCCTCCCTTTCGCCTTTGGTCGCTCCATGTCTACTTTCCAATTTTCCTATTTTTGCCTCCTCATGTCTGCCACAAGGTGAGGGCGAGCAAAAAAAAAAGAGCTAATAAAGTACAGTGTGCAAGTGTGAACCTGCCTTTGTAGTGTTGGGCTTAAACTTATGCAGGAGTGGCGACACACCAGAAACTGTTAGGAAGCAATAAAAGATTTTAAAAGACTCAACTTTAATTTATCAGAGCACTATAAATTAAATTAAATGGAATTAGTATTAAAAAACAGTGAAACAAGCAAAAGAAGATGATCATAATACAGGTAAAACAGGTGGATAAGAGGAATAAAGACCATAATTTTTCACGGATTCAGAGAACCCAGGGGACAGGAAATGACAGCGGCAATATTGAGAAGAAAACCTAAATCATGTTCTCATTCTAGCTAACCCAGCGTTAGTTCCAGCTACCTTTAATGAGCAGATTCTCCCACCAGAACAACCAATTAAGGCTTCTCATTAGTGGGTCTGACAGAGCCGCCACTGTTCTACACATCCTGAGAGTCTGAGAATGGACATGGCACTGATGATTATAGATAAACTATACACACAGAAAGGGGCCCGACAGGAAAAATACAGCAGAGCGCTATACGTGCTCACTGCTGGCTTCACCTTATAGCTTTCCAAACAATCCTTTCTGATAAAAAAAAAACGTTATATTGAGTTAAAACAAAAGTTACACTGAATATTCTTTGTTCTGTATGGTTATATATCGTGAAAGATGTAACCTACATTGAAATGGATTTTCTTGTACTTTACTGCAAGTGCACCTACATGTGCAGCTGTATCACCCTAACCTGAAAACCTGTAACACAATACAATAAACGACAATAGCCCTGCAGAAAAGAATGCCATTGTGAGGTGTATAATGTTCAAGTGCTGTTGAGACTGTGTAAGGAAATCAACTCTATGGTACTTTTGGGTCCACAGTCTTTGCTGTTGCTCTACTGAACTGCATTATGTGGTATATATTATATTACATGCTGGTATTTATGTTACTCTGCTTATTCTTTTGCCCTTCTTAAAGCAAGATTCAAGCTCTGTTTTTCAGCTATTTCTTACTCTGTACTTTTGCCTCCATGATCAAACTGAACAATGACGAAATATTTGATTGTAGAAATGTAGCGTAGGCTGGCCATGTTTGACACACACCTATGTCAATAATCCATAAAGCGAAAAATGATAAGACAAGGAAAACTGGCATTAATGTAGCTCGTCGGCTGGATGGCTAGAAAGATGATGACTGTATTGTATAATTTGCTCCGGTCCACAGGGTTTCTACCTTGGCTCTTTAAGACGTTTAGGCCATAACATTACCAGTGGGATTAGCTTTATGCAGAAAGTTTATAGTCCCAGCCTTCATGCCCAGCATTGACATGGAAAGCAACTATAAAGGCAAAAATATTTTAGCAGTATATCTGGGAAGTTAAACATGATCTGTTGTTTTTAGCTGCCATACTCGGGTACTTTAGAAGTTGTTCAGGGAGAAATCTGACGCTGGTTTTTTACATCATCATTCACAATCCAACACAACTTTTACAAGTTTTAAAATCTGTACACACCACTATACATGACATTGCCCCTGCCCTCGTGTCCTTCATTTCTATCTAACCTAGCTTCTCTTCCCTCAGAGGAGAACAGACAAGAAGGCCATAGGCACCAAAGATGAGTTGTGCTGATTAAGGTGATGAGTAGTTGGCCACACAGACACATAGTTAGAGGTAGATTTGAGAGTGATTGTTAGTAGCATAAGTGCATAGCTAGGTGCCCTAATATTAGTCTGTCTGTGTCGGTCTCAGTCATGGTAATGTTACGGCCCCACATCAAACACTGAACTGCAAAAGGCACCCAGCAGAAAGTTATTAATAAAATCAAGTGTGATTGTTCAGAAAGAGACAAATTTAACAGAAACTGCTTGAAAAGTAACAAGTCTGACAGTGGCACCATACAGATATTGATTTAATGCATTAGAATGAAACCAGTTAATGTAATCAGTGTGTTTGCCAACTGCCACAGGCTTTCTACATGTCAGCACAATCTCAGCTCAGTCCAGTCTGTCTGTTAGCTTGTTGGCCACAAACAAATACACACACACACACACACACACACACACACACACACACACACACACACACAAAGTACTTTGTGTATTCAAAGTCATGTCAGCAGACAAACAGTAGTAAGAGTATTATGACAAAGTAAGATATTTTAACAGAAACGGAGGTACAATGGGGGAAGACCCATCAAAATTGAAACATCATCCTTTATTTACAGGGCCAAAATAAACAGCAGTTCAACTGATGATTTGCGCTGCTTATAAAGTAAGAAAGGTCAAAGATTTTCTGAATACAACCTGAAATTTTGAAAAGTTGCTTCCTTTTGCCTGATTCATATCCATCTAAACTGAAGACTCCTTTCTGGATGGTCAGACTCTAAGCAGTTTAGCACATCACTTTAGGCTCCTTATTCTTTAAAATATATTTTGATTATAGATTGATACATAACAAATAATGTTATCCCTTAATGAGGGTGGATGCTCTAATATCCCACCCCGTGTTTTATTTTACCACTACAACTGCAGAAGAAGCCCATCCTTTAAAGTCAGAGAACAATCAACCTGCATGATCTAAACATCTCTCCAACATGAAACCATGTGAAACTCCCCTGAAAATAGTAAAGAGTCTCGTCGTGTTGCTGCTCCACGAAGCTCTGCCCGTGAACACAAGGGAATGGACACAACAGTAACATCGCTATGCAACAACAGATAAAACGGCTTAAAATTAAGCGAAGTCGTTGTTCACAACAGCTTAAGGTTTTCAAACAACCACCTAGCTTCTGCTTGTTTTGTCGATATCAGCTGCATGAATTGTCCCTCAAAAACGGAGCCGGATGTCTGTATAGTCTTTTAAACGTAACGATTTACCCTAGCATGTTTAGAAGAGCCAGCCGCCGACGGTAAACTTACCGTTAATGTAACGGTAGAATTCACCTACACCAGGAAATACAACCGCTGCCCGTAACGTAACGGGGTCTGTTCATTCAGAAAAATACGGCTTGTAAAACACGTGAGTTAACGCCTGTTTCACCTAAGCTAACTGTTTCCGCGAAACCCTGGATGCTAACCACATTAAACTCAACCGAGCGAGATACAGCGGGACATGAAAGCAGTTAAGGTGATGATAACAGGGATAATGTGGGAGAAGATAGGCGCCATGAAGCGCCTTACAACGAAGGTATGATTACAACTCAGATTTCAGTGGGCAGCATGGTGTTTGTTTAACCATACCCCCCCCCCCCCCCCCAAAAAACTGTTTCTAATTATTCTAGTTGTCACCACAGGTTGAGTAACTATATTTTTACCGCAACAAAATCGACTACATTAAACGCACAATCCCAAAAGCGTTGAACCAGCGGCAGTCGCTGATGTTAAAATCACGTGATTTAAAAAGGGGTAAAAATTAACGTTACCTGTTGTAATTTCCAACGATGCGTAAGGGGAACTTTTCCAAACGTGGCCTCTCACTCTGTTCTCCTCCAAAAAATAACGTACGTCCCACTATCTCAGCCTCCCAAAAAAAATCTCCACTACAGACCACACCGACAATCTGGCCAGGGCTCAAGGCAAATGTGTCCATCATCCCCAAGACCCGCCTCATACAGTGAAAAGCATCTTTTAGCCGTCCCTCATTGGCTCAGAGGGATTACTGTATTAGATGCTGAGATGTGATTGGTAAACCCCGTTGTCCGTTCGAGTCGGAGGGACGTTCGATGCAGATGTGGCAGTGGTAGTGTGGCGAGGTAGCTCCCTCTAGTGGCCAAACAGGGTCACTTCAACATGTTTATAGTATTTAATTTTTTTTCCATATTTTTCAGTCCAGAATTTTCTTGGACCAAAGTTGTAGCCACCATTGGAAAAGGAATTTGGGGAAGTGCAAGTTCGATTTCATCATTTAAAGTTACATGTTCCATTTTCTTTAACTTGTGTTAATTATTGACATCTGTTTGTTTGATTTTGTTTTTTTTTTCTTTTGTTTGTGTTTTGTTTTTTTGCAGACTGTGGTAACCATATTTTCTCAACCCAGCCATTCCAGAAATTCTAACCCCTCTTACAGAACTCACATTAAACACTCTGGTGATTAATCTACAGTGTAACATGAGCAGTGTAATCCTAACCGAGTGTTTGATATACCCTGCAGCGCAGTGACCTGTTTATGTAGCTACCTTTGGTTCAGTGTTCAGTGTGGGTCACAGCATAAAAAGATTTTTTTAATTTCTGAGCACAGATGAAATTAAGGCTTTTAAACTCTACACAGTACACACTTACACACTAAGTGATTATTTGATTATGTTAATAACCTCTTCCACGCTCAGTTATTCTTTCTCTTCTCGACTCATTCTCACTCTTGAACACGAACACGCACACACACAAAGGACACACTGGTCACTGCATTACATAAGGCATGGCTGCTGCAACTGTGCACACACCCACCCATACCCAGATTACAGAAGCTCAAGTAATTGGCTTATAGTGTGAGGCAGCGTGGAGATTTGACATCTAGAAAAGAGGAGGAGTAAACAACCACACAATAGCAACACTAATTTCTCACAGAATAACACACAACTATAGGAGAAAGTTTAGTAAGAGACATTCTAACATTAAAATATTTTGTGGAGTGAAGTAGCAGAAAGAAGTATTTTGACAGCAAACAGATAAGAATGACAGTCAGCCATCACATTTTGCAGCCTGAGGTGGAGCCAAAGCCATAGATTGTGTGTTTCAGTGGACTCACCATAAGCAGAGAAGCCCGGATCCAGCAGAGAAGCAGACCACAGCAGGCCAGAAGAGCGTGCACACACAAACACAGAGGAATGGACGGGCATAAGTACAGAAAATCAGACATTGCTTCGAACCCCAGGCGTTATTTCACATCACACCATATCAACATGTTTATTTTATGAACTGCATCTGCTACAGCTGCATGCATTACATGGATCTGCTTAAAATCTACTTTACTACTCTTTGCTTCTTTTATGATCCCACACTTTATGATAAGAATGAAAGTGGGATAAAATGATTTGATTTTAATCAATGACAGTATTCATCCAGTATTCATCAGTGAAAGTGACACAGCTGATTCCTGTTCACCCCTGACTCCCGAGCGTCCAGGACAGTCACGAGTAAAAGACAGTAAACCGGAGATCGAGTCTCTTGCATGACAGCAAACAGTCTGGTATTGATCTAATTCTATTGACACAATATCCACGTGTTAGCAGAGTGAAAGGAAACACAGCCACACTGGGACATTTAATTACACATATAATAGAGGGTTAAATGACTTAAAGTCACTTAACCTCTGTGGCCAAAGTCTTCGACCCTTCAGGCTCACCAGTCCTTAAACTGAACTGCAACTTGCTGAGGAGGATGTACTCAGAACATCTTGCTCTTTATCTGTCTCAGTCTGGATCTTAATAAAAAAAATATATACAGAGTATTTATGGAAGGATATCAGTTCATTGATTCTAAAAATATCCTTGGAGCTAGAACAATCTGATCACCATTTTCAGAAGCGAAAGTCAAAAGAACAAAAGCTCAAACTTGTGATCATCAAAATGAAAAATCTGCTCCATAAATGGGAAATGGGCAGGCAGTTTGTTTTTGTTTTTTGATATCGTATACCTGCCTGTACCTAACTGTAGAGTATTGATATTACCTCTTGGACAGGTAAGTGTACCATAAAAGTTTCTCTTGGTCCTGTGATGGTTCATTATCCCATTCATTTCAGATTTTACAAAGAGATCACCACTAATGATCACCACACCGACGACAAAACTAAAACATATGGCTCTGCTATTAGTTAATCCATCTATAACTCTAAGAACAAACAAAAGAAGCTGTACCTGATTATCAGAGGTGCCATTCTGCAGAAATAGTTCCCACACTGAGATTAAGACAGTCTTGACTCTACACTTAATCAGCCTGACCTGATCTCTCTCTCTTTCTCTTTCTCTCTCTCTCTCTCTCTCTCTCTCTCTCTCTCTCTCTCTCTCTCTCCTTGCTCTCTCTCTTCTTTGCTATGTCTGTCCACCTCCTCGTCTTCTCTTTCGACCCTTCATAAACCACTGAGTGTACTATATATTAGCCTGCAGAGAAATCATCACTTTGCCCCTATGCTGGACTGCCTATAGACTCACAGTGTGGACCTGATCAACCAGGCTCCCAGTTTCCTCGCTGTAAAACAACAAACTGTGCCCCTGTCAGTAAGCTAACAGGCCTGACTATCAGAAACACAGTGTGCACCAGCCAGAGAGCTTTAGTCAGCTAGCTGTTCGGTTTCCCATGCAGGCATGAGATCAAGCCAGTACAGATTCTCTGGAGGATTAGCAATGAGTCCTTCTGAGGGGAATTACCCTGACACAGCCATCTGGACAGCAAAGCATTGCCCACTAGACCAGCTAATGTCCAGCCAACTCTGTGTCTTCATCTGAGGAGTCAGCTATCGCCCAAGTCATCCCTCAACCCTGATCCGAGAAGCCAAAACCATTCAGCCCTGTACCTCAGTGTAAAAGCAATAGATTATGGCCCAGGCAACAGTGTACTTTGATTCAGAAGAAAGGAAACACTTAAACTATCAATTACTAGTACTATACAGATAGGATGCCAAAAATAATTTTGTTTTCATCTTTTTGTTTTCTTCCTGTTTTTGCTTTTAGAGCGTGTTCATGGATTTACAGTGCCATGTAGCTCACTCATCATTAAACTTTTGTGAGCCATCAGTTGGACTGATCCATGAAAAGTTCTCTGACTTCATTAAAGTGCAGTCAGACAATGTCACTGTACACAAACAACATTGCATCCTCACATTAGAAAGTTCAACTGAGTGAAACCTACTGTTATAAATCATTGTCTGGTAAATCATGTGTGTTGAAGGATGAAATTACTTGAAACCTTATTTCCTAAAAAGATTTTCCTGTATTAAATATTCAAGCAGTAATGTTTGGAATGGTGTGACAGGTGTGTCTTCTACTGTCTTCATTACCCTGCAAACAACTGCTAAGTGTCCTCGAAAACCCTGTGCAAGTCAAAGTAATTGCACAACAGTGAGTGAAAGTAGTCATATTACGCTGAAGCAATACATATTACCAGTGAATTTAGCTATTACACAAAAATACAGTCTGTTGTAAGACAGCAGAGATGCAACATGCTTCTAAAGGAAATGCGTGTCTGGTTAAATGTATTCACCAGAAAAACACTGAAACTCTGATACCTCAGTTTTCATAAAATAAAACAACCATTTCTGGTCAGCAGTGGAGGAGATTGCTGCCAAAAACATAATAACACAACATAATGCACACCAAGCACGCACACATGCATCAAGCTGTATTTTACCTGACAGCCCGTTTGATAACCAGCTGGATCTTGACTGGACTGAGTATTCCCCTCTATGACTCTGCTCCTCTTGCTCTCCCCTATCTTCAAGCAAAGATAGGGAGCAAACACCAAGACAAAAAACAAATACTTCTCTCTCTGTTCCCCTTTGTTTGTTTTATGTAATGTCAACCACCAGCTCTCCCGCTCCCTCTGTACACGTCTTTGTGTGTGTGGTAACTCTAAACTCCAGGATCAGGTGTCAGATAAGGAAGGGAGGAAGAGAGAAGAAGAAAAATAACTTCTTAAAAAGAAACAATCTGATGGACGGATATATACAAAGACAGGACTGATAGTCAGAAAGATTAAGAAAATATGGAATATTGAGAGAAGAGAAGGCAAGAAATAGAGAGAAGGAGTTTTCTGCAGGTTGCACCCATGGGTGGCACCTTTACATTATCACTGGCAGTAAAGGGGACAGGATAATAAAAAATTTGTTTACTCTGAAACTCGTTCAGTTGTCACCTCACATTTGCACGAGTATGCATTTAATTTTAAGGTTTTGGCTATGCGTGTGATTGTGTATGTGTGTGCACTTGGTCTGCACATAACAGCACAGAGCCATTGTGCATGCCAGTTCATAGTTTGTGGTTTGAGGTGCTGGCCACTTGTTATATTGACACATGTGCACACACAAAACAAACACAGACTTTGGTTATTTCCCTGTTTGAGCTTTCTTAATTCAAGAAATAAGAAAGTAAAGAACTTTCACACTGGCACATAGAGGGGACTCACTTACATCCCAGGTTAGGGGCAACCTGACCTGGGAATTACTGTCCTCCAAAGAGAAAAAAAAAGCTTAAAAAGCCCTAAGAGAATGACAGCCTAGGTTTGAGTGCTCCTTAATGTATTCATATTTACACTACAGGCTGGGGACATCTGATGGTGAATTTTTGTCTGGCACATGCAGCTACTGCATACTTTATACAGTGTGCAGTAACAGGTGCAGGATCTTTAATTATATAATGTTGATTTTTGACTATAATGTACTAATTTTTCATTATTTCTTTTTGTTTCCTTAAATAAGTTTAACTAAATTCCAGGGGTAAAGAACAATGGTGGTGATGGTTCACTGTCAGCCCATGATGCATGATACTGAGGGACCACTAGAGGACAGCAGCTCCTCTATGTATCACCAGGGTCCCGTCTGAATCCATGACAAATGAGGGAAGAACTGAACTTCAGCTTCACTGTAGTTTGGCCAAGTGTGGTAAACACATGAGTATAATCTTGAAAACACGGTGATGAACGAGTGCAGATTCTCTTTATTTAAGAATGAAGTTTTGAATGACTTTTGCTGTGTGAAGAGCCCTGTTTTTCTCATGTGGTGGACCCCACTGGATGTGGTCTCATTTGTTTGGTTTTGTTGTTGTTGTTTTTTTTTTATTCTTTCACACGCTACACAAAGCCACACAGTCATACTTAAGTCAATACTTAAGCCTTCCCAGAAACGTGAAGAATTTTGTGTTTTTCAGACCAAGAGAGCAGAGAGGAAAATTCCCATCTCAACCCAGCTTAGTTGATTATGTACATATTGTATGACACCCAGGGGCAAGTGTCATAAAATGACCTTCTAATGAAAGTAAATCTTAAACAGTATTACAACACTGCTTAAAACGTTGCCAGTTTTTTTTTTTTTGCTTAGAATTTCCATGGAATATAAACTGACGTCCTTAAAATTTGCCTTAAAATGATAGTTTCTCTTTAACTTTCCATCAGTCTCAGTCATGATTCCGATCTGAACTTTGATAAGCAGATGAAGAACATTGTGCAATGTTGTTTCTTTCTGTTAGAGGCTATTTGCCAGTAACAGTTTAGTTTTCCATCAGTTTTATTCTAAGTCATCTTCGAAGTTGAGGAGGCGCTATCCAGATTGTTCCAGCAGCCACCTGTCGTCCAGACTCTGCCCCCACACATCACAGACAAACTTGACATGAGTGATTCCCGTCTCAAGTGGAAACACTGGAAAGTGTCTCATCGTTCAGTATCCATGGTAACGAGCTGATCCTTTGCTGCAACCTCCACAACCAAGACAGAAGCCTGATTCTGATGTTTTAATGTCTACCATGGTCTCGCGTGGAGGTTGCACTGTGACTTCCTAACACTATTCCCAACATCTACAGCACATAATACAGAAGAGCCAAGTGATTTAGCAATAGGTTCTTCAAACCACTCGTTCGACCTGATAAATACATCCACACCTGTGGTCAACAACTCCACCCCTGATAAAAACAAAAAAAGTCGTATCTCAGGATACTGAGTTATCTGATGGTGTACCATGACCTCTTTGAGGCCAGAGCCCTTTTATGTGGCCTTCCTAACTCCTTCCTCATCTGAGATTTTGTTAATGCAGCTGCAGATGCGACAAGTTCTCTCACTTTCTCGTTGGGCTACCCTGAAAGGCCCAAGTGTCCTGGGATCTCCCCGTTCAGATCTTGAATTTGGCAGCAGTACTGAATCAGTATTTGTTTGAAGCGGGATTGCTCACAGACAGCAATCTGCTTCCCTGCCGCATTCAGATGTATCAAAGCTATCTAATTTAAGATGTGGCTGAGTGATTAATCTGTTAGTTTCCAGATATTTATCAAGGTATTGGGTAATTTTCCAGTGAATTACATTTCAGGTGAACAAATACCAACACAATTTTATCATCTTGAACTAAGTTTGAACAAGATTTGATGTCTACAAGTAAAGTTGCTTTCACAGTCACTCTGTTCAGTATAATGTTCCAGAAAGGCTATATTCTTGTTTGTGGATGGAGAATTAATTTTACTACTGTTCCATCACTAGCTATATTCAAATCAACAATTTCCAGTAGTGCTCTCTGCACTGGCATGTAAACACAGTGTAAACAGATATTTATTCTTGGGCACATGGAAACAAACACAGACAGGTTTAAGCTCAATGACTTTCACCCACTTTAGGAGGTGAAAATAAATTAAAACTCATTAATTAACCAATCAGTTTGAATTAGATGAAAAATCAAAGTACCTTCCTGACTGAAAGGCACAACCACAAGTCTGGAGAATCTCTGCCATAGTTAATAATGATAAATAATAGTAATAGAACAGTAATAGAACAAGGAATAGAAAATAAATAGAATAGAATAAAACAGAAAAAATATAAACAGAACAGACACAGACACGTATCATATATTCAAATGTATTTATCAGATAAGCACAGACAGGTTAATGGACAGTATCGGTTCACATTTGATTCCAACTCATTGCTGCTCTTTTCAATTAAGCTCGCGCGCGCGCTTGTGCATTTTGTGTTTATCTGAGGGTTTCCCCGCACTGCACGTGCGTGTTCATGCAGGTGAAGCAGCGCGCGCACAGCTTTTCAGTTTTTATCCTTGCAGTGAACCGAGAGAGAGAGAGAGAGAGAGAGAGAGAGAGAGAGAGAGAGAGAGAGAGAGTGTGTCTTGTCGCTTCCGGCTTCAAACACTCAGACAAACAGCGCTTTACTATGAACAGAGAGGTGTCGAGCAACACGCATGACAACAGAAACCTCCCCTAAAACTATTTATCCTGAGAACAAACCGTGACAGGATTTCGCTGGTCGGCCTGAAAAGCTTTTAAGTTCTCCTGAAATAACCAGAAAGGGGAAGAAAAACGTGCTCGTGGAAGAGAAAGACATTTTGAAATGTTCTTCTTCTGTGTGAGGAGGATTTTTTTTCTTTTGGTGAGAATGTGAAGAAGCGGACACAGGGACCGGCGGCAGCGTCGAACAAGTTCGTTTATGGGAGAACACAAAAACACACACAAGAGGAGCAGAGAATAAGTTGTATTTGTGCACAGGGAGCCGTAACTTGCTGTGTGTTTTTGTGTGTGCGTTTCGAGTGTCAGACACACAGACAGAAGAATCATCCTCGGGTGATTGCTGTTTCTGTCTGGCTGTAATATCACTCAGAGCAATAAAAGTGTCCCGGAGAAGCCTTGGAGGAGACGGGACGCTGCTGAGGTAAGACAACCCAGGGCCCCCTGTCATGTCAGGACCTCCATCTGAGCCGCTTATTGTTGTTGAATAAAGTTTATTACACGTTAATAGTCCATCTCTAGTGCAGATGGAGAGGTAACAGTGAAAGTTGTCAGGATTATAGGCCTAGTCATCCTCTTATGTAAGTGCAAGTGTGGAAATGGGGAAACCAAACTATTTGAGGAGTTTAAAAACTTTTTAATCCATTTTTAAAAAAAAATTAAACAGTTGTGTTTTTATTACTTGAAAAGAATTTAGTCCAGCGGAGTCTTATAAATTTCCCCTTTAATAAATGCTTTATGATTAAGGTTGCACTCAGCTGCTTTGCAATGATATACTGTACTAAGTAATGCTGTATATTCATTTTCAGTCCACAATGTCACTTAGATAAGGTTAGAGCTGGACAGCAATTTATTGTGTCTGAAACCAGAGATGATTCCACTTATCAAGTCTAAATTATTTTGAATACCTTATCTAATCTGTTTGGGTTTAGGTGTGAAAAAAAACTGTACTTAACAATAGTTATTTATTTTGAAGAAGTGAAAGTTAAATATTGACTGTCAAATAACTGATGCTCAGGTTCTTACAGATTCTTTACAAATTTGCTCTGAAGCTCAGCAAATGTTTTGCACACTGCTGTTTGCTCATAGAAAAGAGAGGAGGAGATAGAGGATTTGACAAGACATATGTTGGACATCAGCTTAACAAATTATTTTATCAACTTGAAACCAGATCCAAAGTAGGACCGGCGACCGGAACCTGACCTTTGCCTAATGTCAGCATGATAAGATCGCATTAGACTATTAGTTATTTCTAAGTCACCAACTAATTGTTATTTTTATTATGGAATAATGGGCTAATTATTTTTCTCGATTAATCAGTTCATTGTTTGCTCTATAAAATGTCAACATCAAAGTAATTTTTCAGATGTCTGCAATGTCGGCTTGTTTTGTCTGACCGACAATCCAGAACCCCAGATATTCAATTAACGCTGATATAAAAGAAAAAACAGTACATCCTCATAGTGGAGAGGACGAAACAGTCAAATATTTGTAATGTTTTGCTTAAAAACGACTTAAACAAATAATCCAGATAGTTGCAGATTACTTTTCTATCAACCAAGTAATTGATTAATTCACTATTTGCTGCAGCTCGAGATGTTTCTAATTCTGTTTAGGTTTATGTCCCCCCTCAAGGACCTCTTGAGACCTTTTTTCCTTCTGGGGACCACTGAGCTTTAAGTTTGGTTCTTGGTTTTGTGTATTCCATCTGCTTAAGGTGGGTGATATGAACAAAACGCTGTCTGTATTGTCGCTTGTAATATAGATATATACTGTGAGGTAGTGAAGTTTCCAGAAATTCTATTGACCAGCTTCACATATTAATGTTTTTTTAACTGGACGGGAAAGTGTGTTTTTGGCTCATCTAGACAAGAACACATGGTCACACTGATGTATGACTTATATAAAAATCCACTATTTCCTTAAATTGATCGTGCTTATAGATGTATGACATTTCCCACAATCACTTAATACACCCAGAGATTTAAAAACTGTAGTATTAACAATATGGCAAAATCTCTCACGGTAGAAAAATGTTTACCATCTCCCTGTAATGTGTTGTCATGTCAGACTAGACAACCATCTGCTTATGTAAATTTAAAGGAACAATCATCATCAACACCTTCTAAACTTTTAAGTCAGGTGAGTTTTTTTTTTTTTTCAGAGAACTGTATTTAGGTTTATTGCCCACTTGTGTTGGCACGTGGACAGTTTGAATACTCCCACTCAATCTGACTTTGACACTTTGAGGTAGTTTACGTGTGCTAGCCAGTATGTGTTTAACTTTTGCCCCATTTTTTATTGCACTTGTCACTTTTGTTGTGCTAAAGGTAGTATTTTTTTTTTATTATGATTGTGGCATATCAGTGTAGTACAAAGTCATAGTCAGGGTGATGGTTTGCTATACCGTCCTGCTTCGTGACTGTTGTTAATTGATTCTAATGTGATATCTTAAAAATGGTTGGAATGTCAACATAGTGTTCATGGATAGTTAAGCTTATTTTCTGCAGACACATTTATCGTTTTGGAAAATGTTATCTTTAAGGGAGGTGGAGACATGTGGGCACCAGAGTGGGATTTAGGAAACAAGATGTCTCTTTTCTAATGCCTTTGCCTTTTCCTGAATGTTTTCTTCCAAGAAATATATGGTACCTTTTTTTGAGCTTGTGTGATGCAGTGGATTTCCTCTGTTGAATCTGGTCCTGCTTTTGGCCCAGTGAAGAACCTTTAGGCGCTAAATAGACCATGACTAAAAGTTCAGATAGTCCAGGGTTTAAACAGTCACCTTTTAATGTTATATACATTATATCCTTTGGTGATCCCAGTGGGGAAGTTGGGAAATCTTTGGGATGTAGCTAACCATGTGCAGCATGCAGTGTGAAAGTGCTTCTGGGTTCCCAGTGCTGCTTCATTACAATAACTGAGCCATTTCACTGAGAGTAGATCCACTACTTCTGCATGAAAGATTCAGAATAGACGACTGAACCAAAATAGCCTGTAAACACCTTTCTTTCCTTCCTCGCTCTTCATTCTTTTGCCCAGCTCTCTCAGTCCTGTCCCGCACTTTCTCCTTTCCTCCCTCTTTCTCTTTCTGCAACTTCCCTCATCTTCTGTGGGCCTTTATGGTGTTTTCATTTAATCATTTTTAATGTTAGAGTCTAATGACCGCAGAGAAGTTATTATACAGAGTGAAAAAAGCAGCACTGGTGGTTAGTGAGCTACTTGAGAGACAAGCCATTCATGATTGTTTCCTGCCTCTCTCTAACTGCGTCACTCCTCAACAAGGAAATCCCATGTTTACCTTGTAGTTCGTGGCCTTATGTCTTAACTTATCTGGAATCAAAACACATCCCAGGGCGGTTTCTGGCAGCTCAGCACATGACAACGATGCCGGTATGTTTGAGCAAGCCCGAGGTCTGGAACTGAAAAGAATTTCAAAATCTCTCATTTTCAACAAAGTAGGAGCTTCAGTTTAATTTTGCTGTCTGCTCTGCAGGACAGAAGTGATTACACAGTGTGAAAAAATATGCATGTGTTTCTGCCTGTTTGGCCATGCTGCTCTGCAACACACACATCTCATTTCAGTGCCAGGGTTAGTGAAATATTTTGCTGTATGAAAAGAAGAATTACTCACTACTTCATCTAATGACGAGATGATGACTGGCCTTTAAAATTTCACGATTTAAAAAAATGTTTTTCCTTTAGTCCAGAACGGCATGTCTGGACTACAGGAGTATAGCTGTCCACATGCTGATTGGATGTTATACAAAGCAGACTGTAAGTCAGCCAACTCTGGATAATCTGTCTGAATCAAATACAAGCTGCTGAACATCACTGCAGTTGGTATGTTAATGCTTAATAATTAAGATTTTTTTCTCTTGGTCTGATCAAGTTGAAACTCAATCTGCAAACCCGTCAATGGAAAATGAGACGGTTCTGCGAGTGATGCGCACTTGACCACTGCACGTCAAACACCAGTTGTTGCACTGTGAAGCTTATTTGCATAGCTTATTTCAGAGCAGGACGTGATACTACAACCTGTTGCTCTTGTTCATAAACACGTAGAATTTGAAGCTAACCACATAAAGCACTAAAATGAGGATCAACAGCTATATTTAGCTGTACTGTTACTGGAGCCTGAGTGCATCCATCTAATTCATAATAGCATATTCTTGAGTGGCGTCTTGATTTAGAGGCCAAAATGACTGGTTTTAGTTCTTGAATGTCTGTGTCTTACAAGAGCACTAGGTCCATGCTCTGTTGCACAGCTAAAATAGAAAGCCCAGTACACGAGTGTTCTTGAAAACCAACTTGACTAGTTTATTTTATTGAAAGAATCATCCCTCTGGAATTATTAAGAAAAGAAAAAGCACTATAATGACTTGCAGTTACTTGAAACAAACTTGAGAAATCAAAGTAAAAGAAAAAAAACATGCTAGAGGGAACGCGCTGTGTTTTGCTCATTCAGCGACTCTGGGTGTATATGCACATCTTTATCTGCATCTCTCGAGGACGAGGAGATTCCATAGCTGAACTGTAGCCCTCCATCATTCTCCAGCTTTCCTTCTCCGTCTGTGTTTAATTGTGCTGCCACTTTTTTATCTGAGTTTGCCTCTCTCTCTCTCTCTCTCTCTCTCTCTCTCTCTCTCTCTCTCTGCCTCCTTGCCTCACTTTCCCTCCGCCTCCTGCCCTTTCTCATTCTCCTTCGTGGAATGTTTCTCTGTATCTCCATCTTCTTGCCCTTTTCCATGGGCCTCGCTCATTCATTTTCTCCCTGAAAGAATGTTACCTTGAAGTTATTTTATTTTTAGACTGAAGCAAATTTCAAACAAACAGGAACGAGCAGAGCAAAAGACTGTGAGAGTTTAGTCTGGCCACCTTGTTGCTCCCTTTTAGAACAAAGGTGTGTTAAGCAGGAAAAGGTTCATACAGTTAAATATGTAAAACTCTGAAACGTTTCAAAGACAGTCTGGGGTAGAATTACAGTCTGGGGTTATGTAGCTGGATAGGAGGAAAGATGATCACCTCTCAGAAAGCCAAACATTGGGCTCGGTAATAAAACAGCTGTTTGATTCAAATGAGCATTGTAAAAATCTCCGCTTTTATGGAACATAAACATCAAGGCAAACTATTTGCAGTGAGTGAAACATTACCTTGCTCATTTTCATTTTGATCAAATATTCATCCCTCTATCTCTGCCTCCATCTCTCTGTCTGCCTCTGTTATTTTTCATTTCTTTGGTTTTAATCCCAGTTTGAACAATGATGTCTTTTATGGGTTAACAGCAGGACTACATGAATAATCGTCTTTGTCCATGACGCACTTAGGAATGGCTTTTCAGGAATGGAAAATTGGACTTCCACTGTCTGTCATTTTCTAAAACCTTTGACATTTTCATCTTGAAGAATGTTGTTGCCATTTTGACTCTAATTACTTTCCAGTTCATTTGTCCTGCCACTTTTTAAATGATCAGACAGGCAAGATACTGTGTAATGAACTTTCCTGGCCTTTTCTTTTCTTTTTTTTTTTTTTCATTTTTCAGTGGTGGGCTCAGCTTTTCTAGCAGTGTGGAGCTACTGCTGCTGACTGAATGCAGAGCAAACATTGAAGGCTGTTCTCCGGACCTCCCTGAAGCTTCAGGGGAGATTGTCAGATGTGGACCCAGCGCTCAAAGCCCCTGGCCTGGCTGCGGGGATGGCAGCCTCTGCCCTGAACCTGAACGGCCTTGGAGTCATGAACAGGTGAGCTGTTTTTAGACTGCACCGTTTTCCTGGAGAGGTTACTGGTAGTGGAAATGTATGCTTTAAACATACTTACCATATGGTTTGTTGTAGCTGAGAATCTGTTAGACTGGACTGTGTTTTTAACACATAAAATATCCCTCTGTCCATGTCAGTACTTACCAGTCCTATCACTTAGACTTGTTCTATTATGGGACATTAACAGTGTTTAAAACCAACCCTGTCCTGTCCTCTTTCCTCTCCACAGCAGTAATCAGTTTCACACCCAGCCAGGCTCCTCTAGTACCACCTCACGAGCTAGAACCAGCCCAGTCGCCCGACCTGTGCTGCCGGTTCCAGATCGGAGCACCTACTGCCAGTTACTGGGTGGAGGTCTTCTTAGCCCAACCAGCCCTAAGGTAGCTTAGACACCACATCCACTTTTTATGTGATTTGCAATTGTTATGCCTCCGCACTGGTGATAGCTGTGGCCCGAGGCATTGTGTTTTTGGGTAGTCCGTCCATCCGTCCTGCTCATATATTAAAAAAAAAAAAAAAAAACTTCACTCAAGTCTGATAGGGTGTAAGATAAAACGATGAAGTGATGACATTTTTTTATCCAAAAGGTCAAAGGTCAGCATCACTGTAATCATAATGTTCTGCAAAAACACTTCCCTGGTCATTATTCAACGCCATAACTCAGGAGCAGAAAGGGGAGATTGTGACCATATTTCACATTTGGTCAGATACTGAATTTGAGACACTAATCTTGGGTCCCTACCTTGAAACTGCTGTGACTGTATTGATCTTCTGTAGCTGGCGGGTTGAAGATGTGTGTGTAGCACCCGTGTTTTAGAAGTTGTAGCTTCTTTGAACCAACATGCATGTTTGAATCACTGTCTGCTGTCATGGCTACAACTTTGCGTTCTGTCAGATTCAACTTTATTGGCCAAGCATGTGAACACATACAGGGATTGTACAAAAAAATCCAGCTCAGTGTGAATTAAAGGCTAAACTATGCTTTATCAGTGATGATGAATGCATTCTAATTGATTTAACTGTTACTGTTAGCTAATATTAGCAAACGTAAGATAGGTGTTGTTATATTGTTATATATAAGCTTATTTATATGATGCAGTTTCCACTAGTATGGTAAAAGTTACATAATCATGCTTTAAAGGAAATACAGAAATAACTGGGAAAAATAAGGGAAAGAAATATGAATAACTGCTTTTGTTTGTACTAGTAGTTTTTGCAGTACTTTGCCAAATAACTGAAGATCATAGTCTCTCAAGCAGTGCAATAAGGTCAGTTGATATGAATGAATGATTTTTGAAGTGCTTCTAATCCTGTGTTGTTTGTCTGGTCCTAGACAAGTCCCCGAGCCCTTGGTCAAACCTTTGTCTTCCCCCCTTCATCCTCGCTCTGCCCCAGCCCCACCCCTCGTGCTCGCTCCCCCTCCCCACGAAGCCCGGAGCTTCTAGGAGTCAATGTGGGGCAGCGGGTTCGACGCCTGAGCTCGCCCGGCGGTGAAGAGAGAGGGGAAGGAGACGGGCAGGAGGAAAGGGGGGGAGAGACGGGAGGGGGAGAGAAGCGAGAGGAGAGGAGACGCCAGGCACAGCTGCTGCAAATTCACAGAGAGCTGCAGAACGTTGAGGTGATTTCACATGTGCCTCACCTCTTTGTCTACTCAACTGTATTTCTCTACTCCTGTCTTTTTTGTCTCTTTCTTACTTTCTTCATCTATGTCTCTGTCTTTATCTAAAAATGCAGTCATTACGCAATATAGAGCAAAATATTAAAACTCTGAAGGATTTACTACTTTATTTTGAGTTCTTGGGCAAGTCAGAACAATGCCTGCGACTCTCACCCAGCTATAGGTGATGATCCCAAAATTCAACTGTTGCTCAAGGTTTGAAAGCTGAGAAGAACAGAAGGAAATGAGGGTAAACCACAGTTTGGACTGAAGCTCATATTCAGCTGTGTCTTTTACAGCATGCTTTTATCTGGTATGAGAGCTGGAGAAAGTAACTTGTAGAAAATGAATGCAGGCAGATTTAAATAAGAGACGCAGCTGTCATCCTGCAAACTCCAGAAATCTTGTAATCAAATCCATGTGACTTTTGCTTCCAAGGCTTGAATTGTTTCTACTTTTGTAATGTAAATAAGTATTGTGTTTTTTATGTTGTAATGTTGGATTATCCAGTGTAGGCCAACCTGCATTAGAAGTCACTGTGCAGACAGTCACACACTGAATTTGTAGCTTGCCAACAGTTTTTTTTGTTTTTTCAAAAGTCTATTGCCAAACAGGGGAGAACACTAGAAACCGTTGCTGTGTCTCTAGGTTAAATCTCTATGTGTCTTTCAGGTCAAGGGAAAAGTTGGCATGTTTGAGGCCCACATATCGGGGAGTCGTGCCCAGGTTCTTAACAGCGAGCTCCAGCGCAGCCCTCGATCTCCAAGACGATCAACTAGCCAAGCCCCTTCCCAACCCAGCCAAGGAAACACACCGCTTAAATGCCCAATGACCCATCCACAAGAGAGTCATGCAGCCTCTGTTGTCCAAAATGGTAGAGAAAGGGGGGAAGAAATAACGACAGGAGAAAGGAGAGAGGGAGGAAGGATGGAAGGCGAGAAGGACAGTAGTGCTAGTAAAATGAACACAGAGAATAACACACTGATTGGTCAAAATGGCCGCCATTCAGAAACAACAATGCAAACTCCCTGTTCAGAAGGACCGTTGGTTGTTCAGGCATTAAACCCTGATGCAAACACAGACAGAGAGAAAAAAGAGGGAGAAAGACTGAGAGACGAGGAGGGAGAAAAAGACAGAAGGGAGGTAGAAAACAAACAAATGCTGGAAGATGAAAGAGAACGGACAGAGGGAGCGGTGAGAGATGAGAAAGATGACTGGATGTATCCTGGGATGCTGCTCCAGACAGAGGCAAACAGGTTGGAGGCTAACCCACAACCCGATGCTCCGTGTCAGGCACAAAGCAGTGAGAGTGCCCCTTGTTTGCTGGACATCACAGATCAAACCTCCAACCACTCTGCTTCCATCCCTCCCTCCATCCCTGCAGTGATAATAACTGACCACGGTTTGGAAGGCCAGCCTCAAACTTCTGATGGCTCAGACCAGGGATTATCCCGCACCCCTAGCCCCAGTTCTAGCCCTGTCCCTGGGCCATACTCATCCACGCGCTCCCTCAGAAAGCTGTCGTCCTCCTCTGCCTCCTCGGCAGGGTTCTCCTCTTCTTGGGAAGAGTCGGAGGAAGATATTTCCAGTGATACTGAGAAAGGGGAGCACCTTCTCAACCCTGCACTCCTCAGTTCTCAACAGAAAGCAGTAAGTACAACCAAGTGAGCGTGTGTCTGCTAGTGTGCGTGTCTGTATCTGTATCACAACCTTCAGAAGGGCTTTTGTAGTTTTAAAAGACAGTGATGTTTGAAAATGCATTCACCAGGATTTCTATTTATTATACACATGGTAAGAGTCAGGGAAATAGATGGATTATTTGTAAAAGCCCCACTTTGCAGGAACTCTTGTGGCGTGGCACCCATTTGGCCCAGACTAACGACAACTATTTGATGTATTGCTGTGAAATTTTGTACAGCCATTCAAGTCTGCAAAAGGTGAAGCCTGCATACTTTGATAATCCCCAGAGCTATCAGCTGAGTTTTTATCCATCCAGTGAAATATGCCAGTATCTACGACATAGATTGGCACAAAATCTGGTACAGACATGCATGAATCCTACAGACTCTGGTGATCCCCCACCACCATGAGGTTGTCATTTGTGGTTTTCAGTGAAATATCTTGGCAACTATTGGATGGATTGCCATGAAATTTGACACAGATGCTCTGTGAAGATCTGGGAAAGAGTCCGTCTTGTCCCTGTTCCTGATTGAGGCTCATAATGTGTGTCTGTCAGTGTGTATATGTGTGTTGAGTGTTTGAATGTGCCTGTGCATGTTACTGGGTGCTCTTGTGTCAAATTGGCCTGAGCCTTCTCCCTGAGTAATGGTTGACATTCACAGTAACAAAGCTAGCTCTGTGCCCCGACCTGTGTGTGTGTAGGTGTGTTTTTCAGTGTGTGGGTAATGTGAGGGTGTGTGTGAGAGAGAGTGCGGGTGATAGAAAAAGGGAAAGCGAGAGAATTTGCCAGTCACACACACTTAGGCTTTGCCTGTATTTGGATGCAGTTCAAAGAGGAGGCTGAGTCCTGTTTGGGTATGTGTGTGTGTAGGTGGGTGGGTGGATGTGTTTTTATTTGTAGCCAGCATAAGTTCGTGAGGCCATCTCACTTCTGCTTTGAAACATGATTTAATGCGGGATTGTATAACTGATTTTACAAGAGTTTCTTAAACATAGTGCCAGTCCCAAAAGTGTCCCTTTTTTAGGACTTCTTGCTACAGAAACCATCGTGAATCTTGTATGCAGCAGCAGAGAAAACTGAAATATTCTTGTGATGACCACATTGTAGAGCAGCTAACCAGTTCATCCAGTGATTTTTCACTTTGTGTAAAGTGATGGATGCGGCTTTCTTGCATATTGAATCAAGTGACCCATCCCTAAACCAAAGTCCCAGCTCTCCCAGGTAACACGGATCACAAACAATTTGTTTAAACGACTTGGGCTGGTGGATTTGAATAGTGTTTGTATTGCTCTTTGCATAGCTCCGGCCATTGTTTTTTTTTGTTTTATCCAGGAAAAGAAAGAAACGGAAGCCACTGATGGATGTTGCAGGTGACTCAAGGACAGGGTTTATAGTTACTAGTGAAAATCTGGATTTCCCCCATCATAGCGCATAGATGTCAGACATGAGGGTTATTTGTGTTCTTGTCTGTAGCTTGCCTGCTCTGTAGTTTTAAGGAAACCTGGTATATGTGTGCAAGAGGCAAACATGCAGAAACACATAAAGCATGCTTGCTCGTGTGGGAGGTATGTAGGAGAGAGGAGAGAGAGAAGAGGAGCGATACTGAGAGAGGAAGACAGAGAAGAGCAGAGTGAGTTTGAGAGAGAGAGACAAAAGAAAGAGCACAAGAGGAAAAGTTGTAATATGTACTGTATATTAGCCATGTTTTCTTATCTTCTCTCGCTATTTATTGAAGGAGTGACTCGACTTAATTTGGTTTATAACAGTCTTATAACATTCCACGGGATATTTAAACATGTACCGGGAAATACACTGTTTAGCTGTGGTGCGACTGTATACGCAGACATCAATGTTACAGAGAAAGATAGAAAACAAATGGGCAGGAAAAGAACAATTTTCTGCAGGCTTGGTAAAAAAAAAAAAAAAAAAAAAAAGGTACAGTATAAAACCAGTGTCTTCTGCAGAATGCATTTATCATGTTCACAGGTTTACATTTTGTATTTAAATGAGCTCACTGTGGATCGCGTTTGTTGTCCTGATAACTGAATTCACCATTCACAGTATTTTTAATTAATTAATGCTCCTCTGTGTTATTTATCCAAGTAACACACTGACATTTTTTTTTATAAACAGTCAAACACGTCTGCTTTGTTATGGCCTCTAATTTCTTTTTTTTTTTTTTTTTTTTTTTGTAGAGTGTACATGTTTAACTGGTAGAGACTGGAATACTGAACAAAGCCATATATAGACACTACTTGGTTGATCTTTTGACTGTTGGGCATCTCTCCAAGGTTTGAAGGCACATATGTGCTGCCAGTGTTTTCCTAGTTCTAGTAAATTGGCAGCGAAAGGGCACCTGCAATAGATTGGCATCTTGGTTTTTCTTTTTCTTTTTTTCTTTCTAAAATTTCAGTTGACTTCTGTGGAATGAAAAAAGAAGAACCTGCCAGTAGCTGTTATGTATTTTGTGAGGTGATACACAGTTTGAAACCAAACAGCTACAGAGGAAATCTCATAGGCACTCGTGGAAATGCAAAACACTTAGGAAGTAACTGTTTTATTATATTAATAGTCAGAGTCTGGCAACTGCAGGATTTAAGACAATAAAGAACGCTTGGCAATGAAATGACAAAACTTCAAATCTATCAGAACATCAGCCTGGCTGAGTAACATTAAACTGAAAGTTCATGTGCGTAAATGTATTTGAAAAACCACAAATAACAACTGCGGGCTACATCAGTACACTTGGACACACCTTCAACCAGTCATGCTTGACTTTACATTACATACAAGTTTCCCTGCTAGTAAATTTAAATCCCCTCATTTCTTTATATTAAACGTTAGTCAGATAATCAATTATGACCTACAGAAAATTAAATCTCCAGATAATTTTGGTATTCAATTAATTTTTTATCTTATTTCTCAAGCACAAATGCCAAACATTTCTTGGTTCCATATTCTCAAAAAAGGGGATATGTGCCTGTCCGCTGTTTTATATCAAAATAAATTGAAGGTCTTTCTTCTTTGGGCTGACAAAAAAACTGCAATTTAAAGATGTCACTGTGGGGTATGAGTACTAATTATAAGTAGATTAATTGTTAGTTGCAGCTCTAAAATAATTATCAGCATTTTTTACACACCACAGCTAAAGCTAACTCAGTGGTTCCTGTTGCTGTGTTTAAAGGCCGATGATGTACAGAAAACTCCAGCATCACGTTTCAGCTTTTAGCCAGACTGA
>NC_054412.1:12893332-12945832 GCF_017976425.1 Toxotes jaculatrix | reverse complement strand
AATAAAAACTCTTTGCCTCTGTGCTTCTTTTTTCCTCTCTGCTCTTTCTGTTGTTTACAGAGGGCAAGGCCTTCTTTTTTTCTTTCTTTTGTTTGTAGTCAGCGGCGGATGTGGAAAATACTGTCGCTGAGGCAAGCGGCAACCCCCCCACTTCCTGTCTGCAAGAAGTTCCTTCGCTTACCATTTCCTCTCTCTCTCTCTCTCTCTCTCTCTCTCTCTCACTCTCTCTCTCTCTCTCTCTCTCTCTCTCTCTCTCTCTCTCTCTCTCAATGGAAACTTTACTGTTTTTCCTTCTCTCCTCTTGTCATCCAGCTGGTCTGGGGATAGAGATAGGAGAGACGGAGAGAGACTGCCAGAGAGCAATGAGCCAGAAAAAGATGAGAGAAAGATAGAGCGGCTGACTTTGATGGAAGTTTTAGGCAGAGAAAGAGTGTGTTCTTTGCCAATTCAAACACCTCCTCGAATTGTATTTCAGTTTCAGCTTCGTGTCCAGCTTTGCTCATTTAAAAAGAAATGATAATTTTCCATAATTTTAAAAACACAACCTTAACAAATTTAAATAAAAAATTAAATACTTTTCAGGTAACTAGTGACATGCATATGACCATTTAGCACTTGAACCCTTATAAATATTAAGTTTGATCCGCATGTTCTGAGGGATTATTTCCTGGTAGAGACATCCATTTCTTCCTGTGGGTGTCTGATGATTGACAGTCTGCATAGTGCAAAAATAATGCACACACTGATATGAAAAAACACTAAAACAGAGACACTAAATGTACCAAATGAAGGCTGTGTGTAGGTTGTGATGGGTCATATAGCATATATCATATAGCACAGACAATTTTCAGGTCTGTTGAAATAGTTTTTCTTAGTGAGAAAAATGACTTCTGTAAAGGTAAGAATATTTCCTATTAGACTGTATATTGACTGTATGCAGACAAATCTATTACCGATTTATATGAGGAAAGTTTAGGATAGAGCTGAAATAAGTTGCTGATTAATCAATGAATTTTATAAAACTAATCCACAAAACATTAATCTCCAACAATCTGAATATATAGAAATTCACAAAATGTTTCTCGTTTTTGTCTCAGGCCCTTTATCTGACCTCACTGTTGAAATAATTGTACAAATTTCATTTCCACATTCTCAGAACATTTCTACAACTGCATATAATTTCTGCTGAAACCATCTCTGTTTGCACAAATGCTTTTTATCTGTATGTCACGCCTTTTAGAGACATTCATGCAAATAGTTTTTTGCAGGCTCTTGAAAGTAAACACATCTGCCAGCTCTGTGTGTTCTACATTTTAAGTAGAACACTGTCACTATATTCTTAGAAAATCACATATAGAAAGTGACCAAATTTATTTATATGCATGGCTAGTTTTTTTTTTTTTTTTAATGTTTGAAAAAGTCACATGTAGTGTATGATATAGCATTGCACACAGTGATGGTGACACAGAGGCTGAGGGTGCATCATAGTAGCTTCATCAGCAATCGGCATTATGCAATCTTTTTGTTTCTCACACTTCTACAAAAACTCTCATACACATCATTTGTAAATGTATATATTTTGTTCAGTTTTTACATCATGCCCCTACATGTTCCCAGTACTTAGTGTGCATTCACACTTATACACCCACTCACACACACACTTCGCTCCATCGGTCTCTCTCAAATGTTGTGACCTGTACAGAGATTTGCATGCCCAGATTATGTTTGTCCTCTGTTTTGCCAATCAAATGATCCACAATTGTTTGTCCCTGCACACACTCAGACACGCACACATGAAAATTGTGTGGGACATAGAAAGAGGAGTAAGTGAGCCTGAGGTGTTGGTTTTTAAAGCAGAGAGGGACAGAGTTTGGGTGTGTAGCAGGAGAGCTGCACAGATCATCAGTCTTGTCAGTGTGTAAACTCCCCGGCTGACTGAAAACCCATTGGTCATGATGTGGTCTTCATGGCTGTATTCAGTGTGGAGTGTTATTGTGTCAGTCGGAGCCATCTTTATCATTACCATCATCCACGTCTGCACCAGCCACCTTCAGGTACCGTCACCTCCGCTGCCAGTTTAATTTCAGTCGAGGCTTTTTTATGCTGTCACTGAATGCTTTTCCACCTCGATTTAGTCCTTGTTTAGTCATGTTTGACAGCTCTACTCTTACAGTTCGATTTTATTGAGCTATAATAATGGTAACATCACCATGATAGTTGAAGCCTTTAGTGTTTTTTTTTAAAGTTATACACAAACCAAACCTCCCTTCTCTTGTCCTGTCCTCTGATTGCATTTTAATGTCTCTAGCTCCTAAATCTACACGCTGAGACGACGTCTGTTATTACTCACACTTGAGGTAGTCCAGACTTTCTCTTACTTTCTCTCTCTTGCCCTCCACAGATCACTCACACACACACACACACAGAGACACACACATACACACCAGTTATAAGTGGGCAACATGGTAGATGGATGACAGTATGAGTTGACAGAGAAAGCACAGACCCTGGCTGCTAACCAAGCTGTAGCCTGATACTCTTGCTCTCTTGCTAACTGACTAAAGATGGTGGAAAAAATGAGACTGGGCATATCATTCGGTTTAACTTATTTGTCTTTCTGGTGGTCTGCAAAGCACAATCAGTGTTGCATTTCCTTTGACCCCAAACCAGTGATTGAACAGCTGACATATCTAGTCTGCACACTGACACGTGAAGATTCCCAGTACAGGCTTCTACTAGATGTTACCTTTTGCCTCCAGGCCACCGTTATCTTACATTTAACCATGTTGAATCTTTTGAATTTTTTTTTTTTCTGAAATTACAAAGAAAACATTCTATTTTTAAATAAGCTGAAGCATAGCAATGGACAGAATCATTTCAAAAGATTTATGCCCAACAAATCAATTCGGTATGCTTCTAGAAAGCTTACTATTAATTAAACTTGCTGTTGTTGCAATCTAAAAGGCAAATCCTAATAAACCTAATGATATCCAAGGGTCAAACCTCGCCACCCTCTTGAGACCCATTTAAGCTGACCAGCCTCGGAGTTAGTTTCCACCATGTGATCTGAACGTGTGTGTTTTTTCTCTCTCCTTCACTGGGGCAGAGAAAAACCCCTCATGTGACTCTTCACTGCCTCAAGACAGAGAGAGAGGGAGAGGGAGATGAGAAAGTGTGCACGTGTGTGTGCGGTGTGTGTGCATTTAACCATAGATAGTCATGCTATCAGCTGATGAAGTTTCATCAGGTCCAGATTGTGTGACATGGGTTATATATCTCCTTCTATGGTCCTCTTTTCTCTTATCTTAACCTTCCTCTCCTCCTCGCCTCTCCTCTCTCTTCTTCTCTTCTGCAGTTATTTGCAGACATAATATTATTGCTCCTGGCGTTTGCAGACCAGAGGAAATCTTCGGTGTGTGAGATCACATCTTTAACATGACAAAGGAGATAGTTTTGTGCCTGTTTCTAAAAAGGAAAATTCAGTGTTTAAAGTGTGTTACAAAACATCCAGTAACTGACCAGAACTGATTATTTAAAGTGGAATTTTAATCTAAATTGTTTAAAATATCTGTGTTTTAACCTAAAAAACAATCACTAAGGCTGAATAAAGCATTTTCTCGATGTGTTTTTAAGGACACATTTTCTCGTTCTCATATTTTCAGTGCTGCTGCATCCACTGGTCGCTCCGTTACAAAGCTGCACAGCCGAGCATTGTTTAAACCCACAGAACAAGACATGTGGAATTTTTCCATCTGATGTAATGCTGCACGCATAAAAAATGGTGTTTGGGGTGTGAATATTATACTCAGTAAGAATTTGATTTACTGTATCTTCACTGAGGCGTTGCAACATGCTGCAAAATTAGCACATGTTGTAATAACTATTAATCTACTTACAGGACAGTTTAGGAGAATACTAGTGCTCACAGGGATAAGAGGGACTTTTTTTTTTAAAGGAAATTAAGGGACATTATGGTCCATTTAAAGGCACGTAACTTTCACCTTGTGTTCTTGCTCATTTCAATATGTCACACTTCTTGTTCTTCAAATATTTGAATCCAACTCGTCTAAACCTCATCCAATAACCATAACAGTTATTATCATCCAGGGAACGCACAGTACTTTGAGAAGGTTTAACATGTTTCTCCAGCTGCAGTTCTTCTATAGTTAAATATTAATATAACTGTTGAAGGAAAGTCTTTCCGTGACAAAGCGGGAGAGCTGGAGACTGCCTGGCCTTGAATCAGTCTGTGGTCACTGAGAGAAAACCTGTTGGTGCAGAAACAACTCAGAGGCAGCATATGGCTCTCTCTGTTTGTGAATGAGTGAGTGTGTTTGTTTGTGTGTGTGGCAGGAGTCCCGCAGTTCAATGTGTCCTTGCCAAGGACAGGGAGAGCCCTTGGAGAAACACTGTGTGTGTATGTGTTTATATGTGTGTGTGTGTGTGTTTGTGTGTTACCAGGGGAAACCCCAGCTTGATCCTCCAGAGTTAAAATGTTCTAAAACAGCCAAAGAAAAAAAAGAGAGAGAGAGAGTGTGGGGGAATTAGTCAGAGAGAGAGAGAGAGAGAGAGATTGAAGACAGCTCCCCCAGGGTCAGGGATGTCTCACAATGTATATGTGTGTGTTTTTAAAGACTTATTTTACTCATGATCACAAACAAAGCAGTAAAAAAAAAATCACTGGATCAGCCAGATGCCAGACTTGAAATACTGGTATTCTGTTTCCTAGACTGCACGTGATCATGTGAAAGATTGAGCTTGATATTGAGATTTAGTGTGCTCGTCTAAATTCATGTTTTACTTAAGTATATATGGAGTTGGTAAACTCTGCCTCATACCATGATCAAATATCATGTCTTCAAAAGTGTCCACAAAAGACAGACTTTGGTTTAAACAGGTTTAGGAATGGAGAACCACAGACTAATGACCATGAATATTTTTACTATTAAACCAGTCATGCGGGCAGCATTATGGTAACACAGAGCAGATTTTGGGGGAGCAAGTGTTTGTTTAATTCCTCCGTCAAAAGCACATTCTGATCATTCTGAAGGATAATTATTTATGTGGTGTGTTTGTGTTTGTAGCACAAGTCTTGGAAGAAGATTAAGAACATGGTTCACTGGTCTCCATTTGTTATGTCCTTCAAGAAGAAATATCCCTGGATACAACTGGCTGGGCACGCAGGTATGTGGACACACAAACACACAAATTACATGGTCCAAAAAAATGTAAAAGCTTTCCTCTCAGTCACACAGCAGATGTTTCCCTGGCTAGTAGCCCAGCTAGATTTAGTTTGTGTTTCCATAATGTTTTTAGGTTTTTACAACATCTTTGTGGCGTTTTCAGAAGCAGATTGATTGATAGAAAATATGACTCGACACATTAGCTGGTCATTGCTGATGCCACTTCTTAGAGACTAGAGTAGTCAGGGGAAGTGTGTGTCTCTGGATGGGTTGCAACGGGATTGGGAAACATCAGGCGATGCCTCATTTGAGTAGGTGTCCTGGAGGTTTGAGGCTTCGCTACATAAAAATAAGAGCCTGCAGCTACTTCACAGTAAAAGAGTGTCTTTTTACAGGGAGCTTCAAGGCGGGAGCCAACGGCCGCATTTTAAAAGTAAGACACCCTTTCACATCAATCACAACCTCCTTGTCATTACACAGAAAATTGCTCAGTTTACACTTTGTTTCAAAGAGGTTTCACATGTTATTGGTACTGAATCAGTGTAGCCAAGGGTCCAAAATGACCAAAACTTGTTGACGATATCCTTTAGAAACACTGTGAATGTGAGCAGCGCTGCTTGTCCCTTCTGATGCGGGACGTGCTGCGCCCCTACGTCCCTGGTTACCATGGAGACGTAGAGAAGGATGGCCAGAAATACAACCAGATGGAGGATCTGCTGGCGGAGTTTGACTTTCCATGTGTTATGGACTGTAAGATGGGAGTGAGGTGAGAAAACATCCCATTACACGATATCACATTAATCTTGAGGCGGCAGAATAGTGAGCGAGTGAGTAGACGGACACGTAACCTCAAAATGGGAAATAACATTTCATGTAAGTACAGTAACTGTGTTTGTCTCAACTTTTTGGCCTTAAAAAGGAAGTGACTTTTACAATAAACCACGGACTGTTTATGTTTTTTCCCTCTGCTGGGTGATCAACAATTAAGGGAATTGGGAGTTTAACCACTTTATTTGGAGGGAAAATCCAAGTAAAAGCACCCAAAACATCTGCAATAGTCCCTCATTGCACATACATTTTGTATGTGAAATACAGCAAGTTCCTTTGAGTTAAAGTTGAGCCATGCAAACTTGTAATAACTGCTGTAATTTTACCACTTGCCTTTGTTTTCTCTCCCAAATGTGTTTGGTTAACCCAGGGGGTTTGTGTAAACTCCAAATGATCATCTCACTGCTCATGTTTCTTGTCCTGTCAGACTTTTTTTTTAGTGATCCTGGCACATTTCTAGATCTGAGGATTTGTCTTGGAGAATGTAATGTTAACAGCTGTGTCCTATTGTTTGGAAAGAGACATCTTCTTCACATGTCCTGTCTCACTCTTTCATTTTCTGTCTCCTTCACCTTCCACCACCTGTTTTTTTTGTCTCACACTTCAGGACTTACCTTGAAGAAGAGCTGACCAAGGCTCGTAAGAAGCCCTCTCCAAGACCCGACATGTATCAGAAAATGATTGAGGTTGATCCCAAGGCGCCTACATCAGAGGAAAACGACCAGAAAGCGGTGACTAAACCCAGATACATGCAGTGGAGAGAGACCATTAGCTCAACAGCCACCCTGGGATTTAGAATAGAGGGAGTCAAGGTAAGAGTCACAAAGAGAATAGTGTGTGTGTGTGTGTGTGTGTGTGTGTGTGTGTGTGTGTGTGTGTGTGTGTGTGTGTGTGTGTGTGTGTGTGTGTGTGTGTGTGTGTGTGGCCTTCCTTCCCTTCTTTCTTCCAATATTCACTGTGTGTCTGTGTGTGGGGGTGTGGATGTCCTTCAGGGGCATGATCTAACTTCCTGTTTTGACCAGAAACTTCCTCAGAAGTGTATGTTTGTGCATTAGTTCCTTTGTCGTACACGAGGCCTGTCTGTGGCAGCTCTATAGGCCTCGGCATCTGGCACTGACATTGTACACACACACACACACAAACACACACAAACACAGAGATCTCTCTCTCTCTCTCTCTCTCTCTCTCTCTCTCTCTCTCTCTCTCTCTCTCTCTCTCCTCTCTCTCTCTCTGTCTTTCTTTGAGGGTCGTGGCTATATAAGGACATTCACGGCCTCCCGGTGGTGTGTTGCCATGACACTAAGGGTTATCCCAAGAAACAGAGATCTGCACAAGTATGGATGTGCAGTTCATGTGGTTCTTCTGCAGCTCAATCTCTGTTTTTGTAAATGAGCGTGTATATCACATTACATTGCATTATATAGATTGTGAAAGCTGTTATGTATGTGTGAAGCCGTAAGCTGTAATCAGGTATGGTGTGTGTGTGTGTGTGTGTTTGTGTGTGTGTGTGTGTGAAAGAGAGAGAGGACCCTAGCTGTTCTCTGACTTGAACCATAAAGGGAAAAATACTTTTGTCTCTAAATAGTACCTTGTTGCCTGGCAGCCAGCCGAATAAGAGAAGCTCATTTATTTCACTCTGAATCAACCAGCTTTGACTAAAACTCCTGGAACTGCTCCTGAGGCCAATCTGCTGTACCGCTGCTACTACTGTACATGCACTAATGCTGCTGCTACTATTGCTACTAGTTTCACTACATAGTGCTACTACCACTACTAGGGCTTCCACTCAGCCTTTACCAGAGCTGGAGAGTAAATTTAATGTGGTAATACTTTGCTTGATTATTTCCTTTTTGTGATACTACATAGCAAAGTAGAGTAGCCAGTTAACCCAATGTGCATGTGTTTGGGATTGTGGGAGGAAGCCGGAGTACCCGGAGAAAACCCATGCAGGTACAGGGAGAACATGCAAACTCCACACAGAAGAGCCCAGTTCAAACCTGGAACCCCCTTGCTGTGAGGTGACAGTGCTAACCACTGCACCACCGTCCTAAATGATAAATTGACTGGTCAAAAAAATAACTGATATTGTAATCAGTAATAAAAGTAATCCTTAGTTGCCAAATCAAAATTTGTGAAATGACCACAGAAATGGCAAGTACATGAGAAGAAAAGATGTTTTTCTAAATATGACTCTGGCTAGTAAAACAGAGTCCGAGACCCTTCCCTGCTTTAAGGCTAAATCTCTAAAAATATATGTCCCTCCCTACTTCCTTTCCTCCCCCCATTGTTTGTTCTGCTTTTCTTGTCCATGCTCTCCTCTGCTCCTTCTCCTTCCTCGCTTCCCGTCCTCTGCCTCAGCCCCCATCCTTCCCATCAATACAAGAAAGTCTGGAAGTTCTGGTTATTCAAGTTAGAAATTAAATATAAACACTTATTAACACCATAATGCTCCCTACAGTGCTATATTGTCATATACTACCAGTGCAAATAAATATCATGTTGAGCTCTCACATGAAGTCAGTTCTCACACTGATGGTCTCGTCTCCTCTTCTCTGTAGAAGGAGGACGGGACAGTGAACAGAGATTTTAAGAAGACAAAGACGAGAGAGCAAGTTACTGCTGCGTTTCACGACTTTGTCAAAGGAAATAAGGACATACTGGTGAGTACGTTCATGATTAACTGTGTGTGTGTGTGTGTGTGTGTGTGTGTGTGTGTGTGTGTGTGTGTGTGTGTGTGTGTGTGTGTGTGTGTGTGTGTGTGTGTGTGTGTGTTTCAACGGCCTTGACCTTGTCATCTGTTTTTCTGAGGAATGGAATTTTTTTTGTTCTGTGCTGTTTGTTAACAACCCTGCACACACACGTACATAGATGATGGACACATATTCAAGGTAACTTTAAGCTTTAGGGCCAGACGAACAGAAAAGCCCTCGGGAACTCCCTGATCCTCTACGTGTATGCAAGCACCCACACAGATACGCACTGTCAGCATTTGAAACCATTCATGAGTGTGTTGTCTCTTTCGTTTGGAAATTATTTAAGGGAGTGTTTAAATTAATTACATCAAGACAGGCATTCAGTTTTTGAAAATTTGCTATTTGAAAACTACTTTTAAAGACTACACTGTGTAGCTGACTGAGCTGAGAATAGGAAATCAAATAGCTGTAGCTGGAGTTTTCTTGTTGATCCATTCAGCAGTCCAGTTCTGATAAAGCCAAATAAAACTGCCTCAATTGGGCATGAACAAAATAAAACTAAATCTTTTGTTTGATATTTTTTCCAGAACTGCTATTTAACCAGGCTGAAGGAAATCAGAGACATCCTGGAGATCTCCCCATTCTTCAAAACCCATGAGGTAAAGACACACGTCCAGCGATGGAAACAGTGTTGTACAGCTGCTGCCCATGTTGGTGCTGCTCCAAGAAATAAACATACACATTTAACCTAAAATTGAGAACATTTCAACTTTCATTTATAAAGATATGGTTCATTTAAGTCAAAAATAGCACTTGTACTCATAAAGAAATTATGTGAAAAATGGGTAATTAAAAAAAAAATTCTGTGAAAAAAAGTTTGTGGGTTTTACCAGATATCAGGTCATTTTCTTTTTACTGTACTGAATATGTTGAGACACACTAACTTAAAGTAAAGCTAAAACTATTTTGTTCTCTTTAGCCTCACTGTAGATCCACAGTGTAATTTATTGCTTTAGTAATTAAGTGTGATATAGTGACTCACTCAAGCAAACACACCATTGCACATATATACACAGACATAGCAAGTCTTGTCATGGAAATTGGGCAGCAACAGCCCTGACCACACATAAACACATTCAGTTTCACACACACACACACACACACACACACACACACACACACACACACACACACACACACACACACACACACACACACACACACACACACACACACAATTCAGCATGAATGTAAGAACTTGGTGTCACAAAACAGGAAGTGAGATAATGTTTTTAAAAGAGTCAAACAAGAAGTGTTGAGTTTTTTAAAAAAGGGCCCATTTTTGTAATTATTTCCTTTGTCTCTCTGTGACTCTGCAGGTGATCGGCAGCTCCTTGTTATTTGTTCATGACAGTAAGGGACGGGCCAAAGTCTGGATGATTGACTTTGGGAAAACCACGCCTCTTCCCGAAGGGGAGGTACTAACCCACCGAGCATCGTGGATGGAGGGGAACAGAGAAGATGGCTACCTTTTTGGACTTGATAGTTTGGTGGACATCATTTCATCCATGGTGAACTCGGAGACTTGAAGTCTGGGGAGTTTCTTTTTTTAAAGTGAACCTTTGGACTCACAACAACGACTTCCACTCATTCTTCCTTTCTCTAGGGAACACTTTGGACTTCCTCAAGGACTCTTTCACAGACATTTGTCCTCATATTGGTAACCACATCATCCCATTACAATGCGTCATGAGTCATTGATGGGTGCAGTCTCTTTATTCATAATCAATGGAGAGTCAAGATCTACTTCTTCCACATTCATAGACTTCTTATGTTGTCCTTAACCCCTCAAGGTTCACTAAGTATCGCGGTAATCCATGAGCCAGCATGCATAGTATCATTAATGTTATTAGTTCCACCTGTGCTTCTTCTTTTATGACAGAAATGTATTCATTGTACCTGTAAGACAACATTTTTAATAAGAAGTTATCAATTTAAAAGCAGAAAATTTAGACTGTTTTATCCAAATCAAAAGATTGAACTATTCTATATTTTTGTTATTGTGAACAAATTCCATGAATTTCCTAAAACAGCTGGACCAAAACTACTCAACCAGTAGTTATTGGGAACTATTTTCAGCTGTGAATTTGGTCCTGTAATGAGTATTTATGGCAGCAGAACAATGCGTATGAGATCAGCCATGTTCATCATAATGAAGAACCATATCTCAAAATGCAACAGCGTGGCACCTTAATGTATTTTTCTAGTTTTTGAACAGTGGATCTCTAAGGAACAGAGGACTATGCTGTATTAGGCTTTGGATACGCAGACAGTACTTGTTAGTGGGATCAGGTTCTTGTGGGTTTTGGTCTTTTCATGGGATTTGTTGACAATATGAAAAATAGAACATCACCAGACTTGAAACCCACTGTGTGTGGAAATCAAAAAATTCAGACTCCTGGCGCCCCCAGGTGGTAATATCAAAAAGAACACAGTTAATGCCTAATTTTTCATTTAAAAAAAGCAATTATTTATCATAATTGATAAATATTTATCCACAATTTTCCATCCTAATTTGACAGATGTCTTAGTTAAAAACAATATATATACATAGTGGTTTTAAAATGGCAGAGGTTAAACACTCGCCTTGACCTTAAATACCAAACCTTTGGGACCCATTCATTTTAAATAACTGCCTTGTTTTTATATGTTAGATTCCCAACTTTACTTAGATGAAGATTTTTTTTTTCTCTTTTTTGACCACAACTTCAGCACATTTCCCATTTTACATTCTGGCACTTAATTACATATACACTGTTAGAGACTGTACAGTTGAGTGTGTTTTTACTCACATGATTTTAGGTTTGTTTTACAGTGGAAAACAAAACTGGTCTCTTGTCTGTTTTTTACTTCAGTTTAACCAGTTGCACTCAAAGCCATAGACAGAGTTTAGATACTGTAGGTTGGTCATTGACATTTTCAATGGCAGCCGTGTTTGCTCCACAGTAATCTGGCAATAACTGGCAATTAGGTGGAGTGAATATATACATCTGTGAGTAGTTACAGTTTGTAATGGAGGGCATTGTTTCATATGTAACATATTTTCAGCCAACATGGTGTCCAGAATACTTGCGTGGCCAAACACTTATTACCCTTCTCACACTTTGTAGGGATTGTTCACAATGTACAGTAAGATTTATTATGTTAGATGATGTTTTTTTTTTTATTGTAACATTATTTTAGTCAAACCCTGTGGAACACTTACAACCATGAACAATCTTATTTAAGCTATACAGTGCCTTGACATAACAAAGCCAAGTCAGACAACTGAAAATATGTTTCTACTTATTAGTATTGTCATAATGCATTTTTCTCCTAGTCTTAACTGTCGGTTCCTGTGCTTAGTCTTACATGGGTGCATGTTTATTATCCTCTTAAAGTTTGAGCTTAATTTGTAGTTCATTCTGTTTTTATTTATAACATTATATTATGTTCTGTTTTTGTTTTCCAGTTAATGGGATACTGTGACATTTTGAATTCTGGGCTGTTATGCTGTTTTGTCTTCAAGCATGTGTTACAGTATGAGTGAAAGTTAAACTATGAGGCGGGTTGCTGACATTGTGGATATTGTGGACCCTGTATTAAAACCATTGGATATGGCTGTAGAAAAAATTGATAATGTTCAAATATTGGTACCCATTTAATACAGTCACTTAAAAAATGGTCTGGCTAATGAGAGAGAAAAAAAAAGTGTCTCATAATGTAACAGGTTCTTGATGAACCATAAAAATTTAACAGTAGATATTTGCCCTGACAGTAGACTGTAATTCCATGCAGTGCCTTCTTAAAGAAATAGTTCAGCATTTTGGGAAATATGCTTATTTGTGCTCTTGTCGAGACTTGCATGAGAAAGAGACTGATACTATCCTTGTGTCTGCATGGGAAAGAAAAAACAAAGCATCCACCATCAGAAAGATCTAAAGATCACTAAAAGTTCTCATAAACAGGCTGTTTCCCTGTTTCCAGTGTTTGAGCTAAGCTAAACTAACCAGCTGCTGATCATAAGTGATGTGAGAGCGGTTTCAACCTTCTTATCTAAATCTCTGCAAGAAAGCCAACAAGCATATTTCCCAAACTGTCTAGCTATTTCTTTAAGACCAGCCATCTTAGCTATTGCTTATGCTCCCCAATGTGCACTTAGAGCTGTTTCTTAGTAGGTATCATATTGTTCTGGTTTTGCCAGCTTGTGTATTTATTTGGATTGTCCTTTAAAAAAGTGTGTATTTGGTGAGCAAAAAACTCCTGCTTCCATGTGTGATTTCTGTGAACTCTTGGATCTGTCTATAAATATATCTGTCTATCTCGAAGGAAAGGGGTTTGAACAGGCATTATATCTGCAGCAAGGGAATCGACACAGCTCAGAGTGTTTAATCTACCCATAAGGACCCAGCCTGTGTTGAACCTGACCTGAGAAAGCCCTCACTGACCCCATGCTGCTGCTGCTGCTGCTTCACGGCCACATTAATTGCTGCGTTTGCATGGGGGTCATTTGCTATTCAAATCACACCTGTCCACAGCAGCAGCATCCGGAGGTGGTGAGGAAGAATGGTTTTGATTTAGGGGAAGAGAAGTTGGGAACCAAGAAACAGAGCAGAGATGTGATTTTTTTCTTTCTTTTTTTTTTTAATGGGTGTGAATGTGTGTGAGGATGAAGAGTGAAGGTGGGCCTTTTAGGGTCTTTTTGATCATGAAACTCCTACAATCTTAAATGCTTATTGCTATCACTTATTGCTCCTTTTGAGTACTTCTGTCATTAATTACTGGGATATCTTCATTTTATAGCTATTCAGTTTATTTCAATGTATCTGTCTAATTATGACATTTAACTGTTAATTAATAAGTAATAATCAAACAGGATAGTGTTGAAGTGCTGCCACCCCCCCCCAACCACAGCAGATGGCAGCAGAGGCCCGTTTTACCGTCGAGCTACGCATTTTATTGTCTGTGGTTTGACTCTTGCGCGGTGTCTGTGTTTTAAGGTGTGAATTACTGCCGCTGCTTCTTGGCCCCAATTGCCTTGCAAAGGTGAAATAAGCTGTCAACAACGCTCGGGTCAAGCTTTGTAAGGCAACACAGACCTGCACTTTGTTTTTAACGCGTGATGGACCAACCAGGAGCCGCGTTTTGGCCCCCACCTCCTGTCAATAGACGACAAGGACCAATAGGAGCAAAGGACGGGCTGAACAGGAAGCTCGAGACCAGAGCCCTGTATATGTGAAGTTAAACAAACAGCATGGTGCGCGTTTGTTTTGAGATGTAAAAAGCAAGACACCTCTTTATATGAAGTGAAATGAGGTCAGATTAAATTTTTAAGAGAGTTGAATAACTCCGGGGGGGGGGGAGACTAAAGGCAAGAAAAAGAAGCTGCAGTAAAAACATGGCTGACGATTTTATGCATATTACAAAGCAAAACTCACCAGTTACACTATTAAAATGCACAAGTAATTCACTAAGCAATTTACGTGCTAACTGCATGATTTTCTCTCTACTGTTGATCCTGTTTGTGCGGGACAGCACCGAGGGTGAGATCACAGGGTGAGATATGGGTGGGTTGCGTCAGTGCGCAGCTCTGGCTGCTCGGTGAAGTTGGTAAATAAGGGTTGACCTCGCGGCGGAGAGAGAGAGATAAACTGGATTAAACGCTGCGTGTAGCAGCAGCAGCAGGAGGAGGCATAGGAGGAGGAGGACGACAGACAAACAGGCTGCAACTCGTGTTGCTTGCAAACTGTATCCTGTGGGGGAAAAAAAAAACCCCAAAAACATCAAGGATAAAGCCCCGTGAACGCTGCTGTTGTATTTGAACCAAATAAAGTTTGATTGGTTTGACCTCCGTCCGCCAGAGTCGGTGAAACAGGCAGCAGAGACCCTGCACCACATCTGCTGGTGAGTATCTGAAATGCTGTTCACTGCTTATCGCGCTTTAGCAAATAAATATGCTCCGAAAAGTAGTGTGTTTTTTTTCCAGGTTAGTCCTCTTTTAATCCCGCTCACCCTGGTTTCGAGCTCAGATTGGAACTAGTCAAATCCTGCGCAGCGCCTGCGTGCCTGACGTCTATGGCTGCTGTGTTACTTCTCCAAACTTTACCGATCCACAGCAGCGTAGCGATGACTTACTCTACTAATAAACTATTTGTTTATTATTAAACCTGCTTACTGTTTTTTTTCCTCAGTCTGACTCGTTTAAAGCCGCTGTTAATGTCACCTGGAATAATTTTAAGTCAACAACGTGGCACGCGTTTGTTTTTGCAGAGCCTCGTGGCTACACGCCCACGAGGAAGTTAACAATCACAGATCTTAAATGGGCCACTTTCCCTGATTTGATGGGTTTTATGATGGTGTAAGTCTCACACAGTGAAGTGAAACTACAGCACCCAATCAGACTGAGAGATAGTAGTCAGCTAGTCTGTCTTTGCACTCTTAAATGACAGGTAAACATTCAAATTAATAGTGATATGTTAGATTACAGTTGATCTTCACCTGAAAATAACAGATTCAAATATTAATATCCAGGGATTACCAGTGGAAAGAATATCCTCTTTGCTAACTGGTCCATTTACACTACGTGGACATGTGACTATGTGAATGAATGACTTGAAATATAACAATGTGCAAAGACACAGTATGTCTGAGGATTTTTTTTTTTTTTTTTTATCAGTGCTTTCTTTGCATAATTTGTTGATTAAAGGACACTGACACTTTTATTTTTCTGTAACTGTAAGATGACAGGTTTAGTATGTATCTTGTTTGCAGTTCTTTAATAACCAAATTACAGTGAGATCCTTATCATAAACTTTTGTGTATGTTATATGATTATTAGAATACTAATGCAAAAACTCAAATATCAGCCTCATTAACCAACTGATAAATGTCACTGTTTGGTCAGTACTGATATGATAACAGACACCATAATTGAAGAGACCATAAAGACTAACTTTTTAGATTGACAAGTTTTTCTTACTGCAAATACAGTTTCTGTAAACAAATTGAAATTTGTCAAGAAAGACGGTTTGTAATGATGTTCTTGTTTGTTTTTTCTCTGTTAAACTGTTTGTGACAATGTCATAATGAAGGATAACAGATCAGATGGCCACCCACATACTCTACATGTACAGTACTCATTGTGGGTTTAGTACAGATTCTTTTGTAAGAACTGCCTTTGATTGGGTCATTTAGGTAATTTATTGAAATAAAGCACAGACCGTCTTCTGTTTTGTAGTCTTGTAGGAAACGTGGTTTTGCTCACGTTTCCCCTGTTGGTGGTGACGCTACAGCTGCGGTAACTCACAGCTCACCACTGCACAGCAATGAGGGAAACATTTTCCACTTTTGCCTCAGGATCAGTAACCAAGGGCAGTGACGGGAAACAGTTATTAAGCCATGAGGTGTACCGAGCAGCATGCACATACAAACTCACACTCAGGCTCTGCCGCTTGGTTATTTTCATAGCAGTGAGTCAACGGCTTGTGTAGAGACGGCCACAGAGCCAAGACAACAGCTGAGGCTTAGGTGTGTGTGTGCTCCGATTCACCATACAATACCATGTGTAATTACAGTCGGTGTGCTTTCACAAATATCCTGTGCTGACCTGTTGCCTACTGGGAATCATAAATGACCTTTTCGTTGTCTCTCCTCTCCTGTTACGTTTTTAATAAGGTTTTTATGTGCGATTAGAGTCCTCTGTTTCTAATGGTGGAATTCTTATAACCGGTACAGAGGAGGAAAGAGGTTTGTTTGCACCTTGACAGGCGACACACCCACACTGACAAATGGGTAGTTGCTCAATGGATTACATGTGGCAATAAACAGTAACTTCTTCCCGATGGTCTCAGATTTTGCAAGTGAAGTTTACTCACCAAGTGTTTCTGAATCTTAGTGCAGAAATGCACGTCGCTGTAAAAATAAATAAATAAATTGCAGAAGCCATGTACAGTTTAGCAGAGTGAGTGTGTACATGAGTGTGTTCTGCAGCTCTGGGCTCAGGCTTAATTTCTTTGCTTCAGTACAAACTTCCTCAATTCACAGGAAAAAGCAGACTCAGCATAGTACTGTGATGATTGGCATAACAAGACTGTGTTGATACAAAAATGAAGTATGAAGTAAGTCAAGTACCAGTGGCATACACTGTAGTCTCTATGTTTGCAATTCTTTATACAAACAACAGTTTCTGTTCAGATTTCTACAAAATTAAATGCAGTTAAATTAGTTCTACTACAGTGTTTATTCAGGGCTGCAATTAACAATTTTTTTTTTATTGTTTTGTAGTGAAAAACAAATGCCCATCACTGCTCGACCAGAACTTCAAAACTTGATGATATTCTGTTTACAGTGATGTATAACAAAGAAAGCCGCAACCGTTTAATAAAGCCTGTGCCAGAGACGATTAACCGATTATCAAAATAATGACAGTTGTTTTTCTGTCAATCAATTAATCAGCTAATCTTTTCAGCTCCAGTATCTTTTAGCCTGACCTTTATATTTGTGGTTTGTTGTTATGGCTTGTTTTGGGACAGCTGGTGATTCCCAGCCCTGTCATTGGATACCCAGCCTTTAACATACACTCTGAGTCAGTGTACGTAATGTTGCTTAATAATCCATGTCCTCCAGCACTTTTTTTTTCCCCCCCTACACCGTTGGTCCTCTGTGTCACAAAGATTGCCCCCCTCTGGTCTTCAGTGCACTGTCTGAAAACACACAGTAGCACTGGAGGAGGACGGATGACCCACTTACTGACTCTGTGTGTGTGTGTGTGTGTGAGCTATAGCACACACACACACACACACCCAAATCGCTTCGGCTCTTTCAGCAACGCCTTTTTCCATTGGCCCGAATCCCAGTTTGGCTGTGTCGAAGCATGTTGCCACCCACAAAACATCACCTGCAACACAGTAACACACACACACACACACATATGCGCACACACACATACACATGCACACAATAAGACTGCAGATTGTAACAGAGAAATAGAGCTGGAGTGCTGTTATTTAGATAAGAGTTGGACAAGATGAGGGGATTATATTTGACTTTCATTTGTCAACCACGCGTTATATTCACAAACATCAAATGTGTAGTAATGTGCCAACTGTCTCAGCTTTCATAACCATCTGTAAAAGATACTCCAGGCTGATTCTTGGAAGGAAATGTTGAAATATTTTTAGATAGACCTTAATAGAAAACAATCTCGCAGTCTGATCGGTTACAGAAAGACATGGAAAGAGGTAAAGTGTGACGGCAAACCTTGTACACGGACCAAACACGTGCACAGAAATAGCTGGAACATCAGCAGCCAACAGCTCTTAGACTCCTCCCTCTTAGTTTCAAGTGACATTTTCAGGTCCAGTCCTGGACCACATACACATATCTTCACAGCATTCAGGGATGCACAGCATTCCCCTTTCCTTTCTTGTGTGTGCATTAACACGGGGAATGGAGGTCATGGGTATTTTTAGACAAAGTATTAAAGTTATCTCAAGATGTGACAGCTGTGTGTGTTTGTGCGTGTTGGCCAGCAGAGAGTGTGTTGACGCCAGGTTTTATTTCGCCTTCCATTTGCCTTCTTGTCCATCTGCATTTCTTTGTCTCTGCATTACTTTCCTCTTTCCAGACGGGTTTATGTGTCACATTCAGATATCAGACTTCTCAGAGACGGATGGAGATGTAGCATAGCTGTTGTTGATATTCTTTGTATATTTTCCTGTCCGTCCTTCTGTCTCTGTCTTTAGACCATCATGGCAGGTGATATGATGTTACTGATGCGAGGCTTGGCTAAGCTGAGTCAGGCGGTTGTAGAGACTCAGGCCGCTGCCCTGCGCAATGGGACAGGTATGTTTAACAAACCTGTTTGCTTCCTACACATGGTCATATTACGGAAAGAAAAGTTTCTGAATTTGTCTTGAAGCCGGGCTTAACTGCCTTGTTCAACACTGATAATTTTCCTGGACTGTTTGGTTAAAATTCACAGTGGACCTTAGAGCTAATGAAGCTATAAATTGTCTTCTTTTGGTACTTTTAACCCAGGAGTCCCAGGAGTTGGTGCTGCTGTCCAGAGCGTCCAGTCGGCTGCAGAGCAAGGCCTCTCTGCTGCCATGACAACGATACAGGTGTGTGACTGTGAATGTGTTAATGCTGCTGTGCAAACTGGGACATTAAGAAAGTTGTCTGCTTTTCATAGAAACTGTGCATTGCATTAACTGTAAAGAGAGCACCGTGAGTCTGTTTCAGCTGAGTAAAAGTGCACGTGTGCTTATCTGCCTTTATAGGAGCTGTCTGGCCAGCAGCAAACCCCCTCTTCAGAGTCAGAATTTGACTTTCCTCAGGATGACAGTGCGTTCGCAGCCTCAGAGTTCAGGGAGGAAGGTGTGGACTTCACAGTGGATCACTCAGGAAGTAGCGCTGACACAGCAGCCCGTCATAGCATGGCAGCAGGGGCGGGCCATGTCAGTGGGAAACACTCTCTGTTTGAGGGATACAAAGATCCCAGCAAACAGTTTACTGGAGACACCAGGTCTTACCACCAAGATGCCAGGTTTAAACAATCCCTTATTCAGTTACAGTTTGTGATACACAAGTTTTTGCTACTGTTTGCAGCACAAAGGTGATTTGTTTTGTGTGTGGCAGACATTTCATTGGACACCACCGTCTCTACAACCACAGTCTGAACAGGCACGTGTTGGGACAGCTATACCGTCAGCATCAGGTCACGCACATCAGGAGCTACCATCAGGATCCATCCACAGTTGGAGGTCTGACGGCCGAAGACATCGAGAAAGCAAGACAGAGCAAGAGGACTGAGAGTAAACCTCACAAACAGATGGTGATATTTATTCCTTGGTTCCAAATGCACATAGACACTGGAGTAAACACTTCCTTTACATATACACTTTGACAGTTTAATAGAAAAGTGTCTTTACCGTTCTGTCTTCTTTAGCTGAGTGACAGAGCCAGAGAAAGGAAAGTGCCTGTGACTCGGCTTGGCAGACTGGCCAACTTTGGAGGTACAGTAATACAACTCTTTGTTTCTGTGTCTGAATCTTGGCCGATTCAGTCACTGTTTGTCCGACTGTGTTGATCATAACCCTCGTTCTGATACAGAGAACAGAACCTCACCTGATATTTGTGAATAGAGAACACCAGTGTTTCCTCCGATGAACTAAACAAGATAATATCAAGATAAAAACACACCTTTGTAGTCAGGTACATGCTGACAGAGTGAGACACCATTGAGGACAGCAGGTTGTATTAAAATCTGCTTGACTGTGTGTTTTGGTGTAAGCTCGTACCACAGATTGTTGTGTTGCTTAAACACATGGACCCTCAGCCTGTTACCTCTGACCTACTGTATTTAAACACAGATTTCTGCCAATATGACATACAAGCAGGTTAAAAATAAAATCTAAAATCCAGTGATTTTAAATACACATATAAACCCAGATGGTAATAAAGCCAAAGTTGTACCAGAATTTTTTAGGTTCTTGCCAAAATACAAGACAATCTATGCCTTGCCTTTTGTAATGATTTGTGGTTTGAATTATGTGTCAACCAGTGCTGAAAAATACTGAATGTAACATCAACATTTTGGCAGATAAGTGCATTTACAGAAAAGTGAGTCTTCTAGTCTCAGAGTCTTATCTATACAGGATGTTTTTTCAGCAATAAGCTCATTCAGGGGCTAAAATGTTCACTTAAACATAGTGAAAAGCTCAGAACTAGCCTCAGATGTAGTTTAACATGACACACCAGAGCTTGTAGCTCACCAGCTTGTAGCTTCATTACAGAGAGATGACAGACAAGTGAACAGGTGCAAAACGTTGGACAGAGATGCCAGAAGCACAGAGTGAAGGTGAATACAAACTGTGTACAAGAGTGAACCCAGGGCAGTCTTAGAAGGGTCAGGCTGGACTGCCAACACAAATACATGCAGCAGAATTTAGCTACAGCTCGTCAGCTGTAATGCAGATTACAGTGCGACGCAAAAGGCAGAGCCGAGTTGATTCAGCATGTTGACAGTGGTAACTTGTAGACGGTGTTGAAAAGGGGAGGGGAGGTGGTGGAGGAATGTGGCCTTGGTCTGTCCTTCACTGTCCTGCAGCTTTTATTGACAAAGTTATACAAGTTAATCTTTTTTTTTCCTCACCTGATCATGTTTTATTCATACTTGAGTGCAGGTTTTAGGCAGTTTAGGAAACAAGCAGCAAGTGATTCATAGTATCACATAGGCATACAGCCTGTTGGCATGTTTCCGCTCAGCAGCGATTGCAACAACTTTGCTTCGTTGATTTCTTGCTGTTGCTGTGCATTTCACTGATTTCAAAGTTTTTGCTGAGGTTAGCAGAGTACAGATGAGAGTATAAATGACAGCGGACATTCTGTGAACACACAGCCGTCTGAAATGATGGACAGACACTTGTGCGTGCTCACTCAAGAGAAATGCTGATCTGTTTGGCTGCGAGTTGTATCACACATTGAAAGCACACACACATATATAATATGTGCTGTGAATCTGCATTTATGTGTATGTGTAAATTTAAATTTACTGCTTTGTTTTAAATCCCAGCAAAAGCATAAAGTCAAACATTGAGTATAAGGTTACACAAGATAACATATGTGTGCAGTGCAAAGCTCCATATACATTATGTCTAAAAGCACAGCCACTTGTCCAACCAGTGTCCGACAATAGAGTTGATGACATGTTTGAGACCTATAGAGAAATGCAAAGCACATTGTGTTTTCACTGATCCATCTACCGCTGCATCTCAGATTCATCGCTCCAGAGACTGCTGACTAACTGATTATGTAATGCTGTGTTATGTAAGGTGGAGGCCAGGCTTGGAGCAACTCGCTCCAAAACAGTCCCCCAACTCGTGCAGTCTTGAGTTGTCTTTTCACTATCTACCAAAATGTTCCTCTTAATGTCTCACAGGATTAACTATTTCTCTTGTTATATGATTAGATGGTTGAAACAGTTTGCATCTGTTCTGTCGGATGGCAGAAGTGGAGCTGGTACAGTTCTGTTGTTGCACGCCGCTGAGTGAACAGAGTGGATTATCTGCCTATGATTTTGTGTTGCATATGTTTGTTTTTTGGGGGTTTTTTTATCATTCCTCAGAGGCAGCAGATGGCTTAATTAATCATTACATCTACACACACACTGAAGCATCACTGGTGAACCATTGTGATTATGGTTTATGGTGAAGGCTTCATTAGGCAGACTGCTTGTTTATACGCTGATCACTAAAATGATGGTTTTAAAGCTGCTACATGACTTTTTTTTTATAACTGTGCTTTCATGACTCTGTTATTACGGGTATGTGTGTTTTGTCTGTAAGATGTACAGCTCAGTTTGTGTGACACAGCTTACAACGCCCTCTATTCTGTTACGTAGTGAGCACATTGATACGTTGATGTTTGTGTAATGAGCTGATCCTCTCTAATTGTGTTCTTGTTCTGTCTGCTTCTGGCTGTCTGTTTGTTTCCACCAGGTCTCGCTGTGGGGTTGGGTATTGGAGCTTTGGCAGAAGTTGCCAAGAAAACTATCAGACACAGTGGTGCTGCAGGTAACACACAAACAAGCACACACCGTCTCACACAATGAAGGGGTTTTACAGCTGCGAAATATATTTGGAATAAATTATTCACGTCTAATAGCAGATATATGTCATTACTGAATCACATACATAGCCAGGTTCACCACCGTCATTCTAAGAGTACTGTTGCCTTTTTCTGAATTTATTGTAATATTAATTTGTGTATACAAATTAATGAACAGCATATTTATGCTCTAAAAAGGTAATTATTAAGGCCTTGTACAAAAGCTCTTTGCCTTTAAAGACAGGCATTGTCATTATATGTCTGTTTCTGTTTAGATTTTGGAATTGATATGAACATACAGAGATTTTGCAACCACGCTGTTGTTATAAATGGGCTTTCTCTTCACCACCCAGCCTTCATGCATGTTCCTACACGCTACAGACTTTTTGAATGAACAAAAAAAAAAAATGCAGTTGCACCATCTCCTTCACCAGCTCGCCACCTTAGCAGACATTCCTGCTCTGCACTGTGATCCTGCTAATCCTAAATCATAGCTAAGCTCAAACAGAGCATACGGGCGTAATTCTTTTACATTTGTGTGTCTGTTTGCGGCCGTTTATCTGTGTGTGTGTGTGTGTGTGTGTGTGTGTGTGTGTGTGTGTGTGTGTGTGTGTGTGTGTGTGTGTGTGTGTGTGTGTGTGTGTGTGTGTGTTAATCCCAGCAGGGACGTCCTGAACACACTTTTAAGTACGTTTGTGTGTGTGTGTGGTAAATCTGTTAAAGCCTCTGAAGGCAGCTTCAGACACACTAAAAGGCACTACCTAATGACCTACTAACACACATATATATACACACACACACACATACACCTACTGGGTTACGTATGCAAACACATGCACATAGTCTGTATAAACTTGAATCTAAAACTACTGATAATTACTTTGATCAAAGCCTAAAGGCTTCACCTGGACATGAAACAACAAATGTTAAGTAGTTAACACCTGAACAGACAGAGAAAGATTGGCTTTAGAGTTGAGACACTCGTGTAAAAACAGCCATTGTATCTATTGTATATGTTTTGATTTAAAAAAAAACCTCTCTGGTTTGTGTCGCTGCAGGTGAAAATAAGAAAGCAGTCCTGGACTCCAGCCCCTTCCTGTCCGAGGCTAACGCTGAACGCATCGTCAGAACCCTCTGCAAAGTCAGAGGAGCTGCATTAAAACTGGGACAGATGCTCAGCATTCAAGGTGGGTGACAAACGTACATTCACGAAAAGCAGAAGAAGTAGTAGGAGGAGGTAAAGAAGGCATTTGACTTAGTATGGGGAAGAAATGTAGAAGGAGAAAGGATGGATGGACGAGGGGAGGAGAATAGAAGAAGATAGAAGAGTAAAGGGATGATTTGTCTCTGTATGGTTTGACTCTATGTGTGTGTTGTATCCTAATATGATGGTTTCAAGGTGTTAACGTTTCCATCAACACAGCTGCTGAGTCCCTCACTTTGAGATTGTGCAGCAACAGAGTTGAAATGCGCCCTGTGAGGAAACTCACAAACAAAAGTACACACAGTTGTTTCCACCACATATGGAGGCCACAGATCACCCACCATCCATATTTAGCGGGTTATTATTCCTGTAATTTCTTAAAATTACCGCACAAGAAATCCTGGATCACAATCGTCAGCAAAGAAAGCTGGCAGACATCTGGCTGTTATTAATCAGTGTCTGCAGAGTACAGATATAGTGGAGTTTCAGTAAGCTGTGCTTTCTCCCTTTTTTTTTCTCTATACAGTCCCTCAGAGTTGTATCATTAGGGCCGACCAGTATGCAAACTAATACTTACACATACACATACGACAGGTAATACAAGAGTGGAAAGCCAGCAGCAGTAAACGGCCTGGCACAGAGTTAGTTCAGCAGGGTCGGATAACAGCAATAAACACATCATTAATTTTGTTTGTTGCTGTTGCCCCCTCTGCCTGACCTTGGCTGGTGACCTTTGTCCTTTGGCATTCATGCTCAGTTCTGAATATGTGAGGGGAAACTTTACACAGACATTACAGTGTAGTAGAAGTCATATAGTAGAAGTATAACCCGGGGGTTGCCTAGTGTTTGGATAATCAGGCTTCGGCACAGGGGTTGACCTTGTGTGCATGTATGTGGTTATTTGCAGAATGGGCACAGCTTTACTGTCCCTTTGAAGTAGTGACAAATTGATTCTTAAATTGTGGACAAAAGGGCACAATAGTCTGTAGTTGGACACACGAAAAAGGTTGAAACTAATCTAAAAAGACTTAAGACTTAAATTATAGTTTATTGTATGACTGACTGGAGTTGAGTAGATCTGGAGACTGGTTGGACAAGTCTGCACACTGCTGACATTTATCTGTCATGGTTGGAACGCGTTTATGGCTGGATGATTGTGCGTCCAGCCATTGTACCCTTTAGCACCAGTCCAAAATAGTGTCAACCTCGATGGCTCTAAAACTATTTTAAAACTGAGAATAAAGTTGGTAACATTGATTCCTCATACCATCAGCAATGTCAGGCCGAAACCAACCCTAGTAGTTTCCAAAGGTATTAGCTGTTATTGTGATAGTATTTAAACATGGGAGCTTAGTCATTTCACCTGATTGGTCAGAGATTTACTGCAACTATGCCTCTCGTATAAGCTCTTAAATTATTAGATACTCGCTAGTACCATCAAACAAATTACGGACTGTACTGTCAATGTATTAATTTTAACTTTCCTTTTTTAAAGCTGTGACTCCATTTAGAGTGCACGTTGTGTATTGTACGACAGGTGTGTTTTTACAGGCATCTAATTCCTCATGACCATGTCTGGAGTTCATGTACTGACATTTTACCTGTACAGTTGTATTTGACAGCCTTTGGAAATACAACAGATTTAGATATGTAGTGAGATCCATCAGCCTGTCTCCCCACACCTGCATTTCTGTCCAATTTAAACAAACCTAGGTGTGTTTCTGTGTTTCAGACGATGCGTTCATCAACCCGCAGCTTGCCAAGATCTTTGAGCGTGTACGACAGAGTGCTGACTTCATGCCAATCAAACAAATGACAGTAAGGGTCTTTCGTTTTTTTTGGGGGGGGGGGGGGGGGGGGGGGGGTTCACATTTTAACTGATATAATAAGCATGAACTAGTTCTACCTTTGGTAGTACCACATTATTATTATCAAACCCACTGTAAATTCAATTTTAACTTCACCAGTGAACACAGAAAATCTCCAAAAGCTGCAAATATATGAACTATTTGTGTCTGTCTGTAGAAAGCTTTGAACAGTGACTTAGGTCCTAACTGGAGAGACAAGCTGGAATCGTTTGAGGAGCGTCCGTTTGCAGCAGCGTCCATTGGCCAGGTTCACTTGGCGAGGATGAAGGATGGCAGAGAGGTGGCCATGAAAATACAGGTAGGCTGTGAACGTGTGTGTGATGTACGCGCAGCACATCCATGTTATTAAAATAAACACTGTCATTGGCGACTCTGTATTTGCTTCTCTCATGCATAGAGAAACCATCAATGATCTGATTTCCAATGGGGAGTCGCACACTCATGATTTCCTTAAGAAAGGAAAATAAATTGAAAATAAATAGGAAATAACAAGAGACACGTCCGTATACATGGTTCATAGAAGAAGGACATATCAAACATATTTCCTACTGTATAACCCAGGGGCAGATTGGTATTTTCTCATACTGAAAATGTGTAATTGTACCCTAGCCTGGCAGTAATTTTCTTGAATACATATTACTCTAGTGGTGAAATAAATCTTTGTCAAACCCATTCTAAGTTTTCAGTTTTTCAGTAAAAATACTGATTCTCCAGTTAAGGGAAAGCGTGACTACGCAGCACAGGGATTAACCTCCACAAAGCTAATGCATACAACAGCCCTGTATTAAATCCTCCCCTAATGAGGCGGGGAGGGTGTCAACATGTTGACTGTTTGGAACCTGGGGACAAAGAGGTGTAGTTTCTCTGAGTTAAAAAAAAAAAAAAAAAAAACATGCAAAAAGAAAAGACAAGTACTCCACACTCCACAACAGGTTGAAGTCATCAGTTAGGTTCCTATCCAATTACCAATGAGGCGGGGGGGGGTGTCAACATGTTGACTGTTTGGAACCTGGGGACAAAGAGGTGTAGTTTCCCTGAGTTAAAAAAAAAAAAAAAAAACATGCAAAAAGAAAAGACAAGTACTCCACACTCCACAACGGGTTGAAGTCATCAGTTAGGTTCCTATCCAATTACCAATGAGGCGGGGGGTTGTCAACATGTTGACTGTTTGGAACCTGGGGACAAAGAGGTGTAGTTTCCCTGAGTTAAAAAAAAAAAAAAAAAAAACATGCAAAAAGAAAAGACAAGTACTCCACACTCCACAACGGGTTGAAGTCATCAGTTAGGTTCCTATCCAATTACCGAAACTTTCAGCATCCTGATTGCACCATTGAGAACTAATATGAAATAAAGCACTGTAGGCAGATTTTTTTTTTTTTTTTTTTTTTTTTTTGGGGGGGGGGGGGGTAAAGGGGTGCTGGGCAGTTGTCAGTTGTCTGTTGTCAACTACCACCCGGGGGGGTAGGGGGTAAGGGATGGGGTAGGGAAGGATGGGGTAGGGAGGGGGGGAGGGATGGGGTAGGGAGGGATGGGGTAGGGTAGAGGGAGAGGAGGCGGGGTAGGGTAGAGGGAGAGGAGGGGTGGTAGGGTAGAGGGAGGGGGGGTAGGGTAGAGGGAGGGGGGTTAGGGGATGGGGGGGGTGGGGTGGTAGTTGTCAGTTCCATGCTGATGAACCCCACACAAAGGTTGGGGCTCTCATCCAGACTGTCTTCTTAGATGTCTTGGCGAGGATCTCATCATGCATGTCAACTGCCATGGCTTGGGAATCAGGGACAGTCTTAGGGCAGGTCTTGAGCTCGGCTGTGGGCTTTTTCTGTGGCTTCTTTTCGCGCCTGGTGTTCTTTTGGCGGGAAAGCTTATTGTTCTTTGCCTCAGTTTTTATGTCTTTGGGGATGTCATTGAAGGAGAGCTTATCTGCAAAGTGAGCTGTCATGTCCTCCAGCTCTCTCTTAAAAATCCTTTCCTGCTCCACAGCGGATTTTTGGGCCTTCTTGATTTCTTTGTCCATGTTTTGTCGAAGGCGGTTATTTTCAGCTGTCAGTTTTTGCGCAAATTGCAGGTTCTGAGATTCCTTCTGTGCATGAAACTCTGTTTGTTTTTTAAGCTCATGCTGCAGATCTTCAGCCTGCTTCCTGGCTCTAAGCACATCAGTTTTGTAATTTTGGCTGAGCTCTTGGTGAGAATATTTCAGACTCTCCAATTCGTTTTGGAGAGCCTTGTTTTTTTCCTTCTCCGCCGCAAGCTCAGCCGCAACATTGTCCTGGCTTATAGTTTGAGCTGGTTTTGTCCATCTGCGCTTTTGCTGCTTGTTCAGTTCTTTTCTTGCCTCTTTTGCCCTTTTCATGTGCAGTTCTTTCAGGGCTTTCTGGTTATCCAGTTCTTGCCTGGTTTTATCCAACTCTTGCCAGAGTTGGATTCTCCAGGCTTGCTCTCTGCGAAGGAGGGCTCTTTCCCTTTCCAACAAGTCATTAAGCTTCTTAATGTCCTCTTGAAGGGCAAAGATTTTGTTCCTGACTCTGCCCTGTCTTGGGGTCCTCCTGTTGTTAGACGTGAAGGTAGGACTTGACATTTTTGTAGGTGGTAAGATCGCTTTAATTTAACAGATTGTCCTTTTGCCTGTCTTCTTGCTTGAAGTAGCAAGTTGTTCTTTTGCTTATCTTCTTGCTTGAAGTAGCAGTTTGTTCTTTTGCTTGTCTTCTTGCTTGAAGTAGCAGTTTGTTCTTTTGCTTGTCTTCTTGCTTGAAGTAACAGGCTGTCTTGATCTTGTCTGGTGTCCCTGTGTTATCTGCTCACAATTGCTCACTTCTTCACAGTTTTGTGTCACAAGAAAAGATAGCTGTCTGAAGAGCTGCAGCCTTATTTATATGTGATGTCATCACTATATATGATGTCATCATATACAGTGATGTTTTGAAAAGTGAGCTTTGATGTCCCCTTTGATGTCCCCTAACATGATGTCGCTATAGTAACATCATGCATGATGATGATGTCACGGATGTCTGTGTCTATGTCTTTGATCAATCAATCAATCAATCAATAAATTAATAAATCAATCAATTAATCAATCAATCAAGAACTTATTTGTCCCCTGGGGGGCAATTCAAGTTGATATCTTATATCATGATATCTTCTATGTCTTCTGTGTGATATCTGAAGATCACTTTGAGGTCTCTCTGTCTAACTTGGGCAGACCTGAAAGGAGTTTGGAGGTCAAAGGTCAAAGGGCAAGGTCACTATGACCATGTTTATGTTTTGCATGGTAATGTGATATTGTAAGAACCGTTTGAGGGGTGGCTTTCAAACTTTGCACAAATGTCAACTGTGCCTCAAGGATGAACTGAGTAGATTTTGGAGGTCAGAGGCCAAAGGTCACATTCGCTGTGATCGTACATTTAATTTTATCCTGGCAAATGTGATATCTGAAGAATACTTTGAAGGATGTTCTTTAAAGTTTGCACAAATGTTCACTGTCACTCAAAGATGAACTGAGTAGATTTTGGAGGTGAGAGGTCAAAGGTCACGGTCGCTGTGACTACAGTCGCTGTGAATTACAATATAGTATAAAGATACAGTTTAAAACGGAGTCATTGGATTACATGTGATGATGATTTACAGTATTTGAAAGTGAGATTATTAAAGGAAACACCACAGAAATGTGTGATGGTTTTGTGTTAAATTTCTTTGTGTTTTGTTTTCTGTGTATATGTGTCAAAACTGACTGCAAAACAAATCTACCTACGGGTACAAATAAAGTAGCGTCAACCTGAACCTGATGTTGATGACACCTAAGATGGTCTTTGTTATTTCCCCCAATTTAAAAATTACATTTTTTTCCCCCTGTGTTTCACCAGTACCCCGGTGTGGCTCAGAGTATCAACAGTGACGTCAACAATCTGATGACGGTGCTGAATATGAGCAATGCCCTGCCTGAAGGTACACACTCAAAGAAACTTACACCTGCACGCAAACACAAACATACTCACTATCTTCATACACAGACAGCACACATGTTCATTACTACTACTCAGCTTTGCTTGTTTCTCCTCATTCCTTCACTTCTTGTTGCATTTACATTTTCTTCTTTCCTTGTATGTGCCTCTGTCTTCCTAAGTTACTGTCTACAGTATGATATAATCCTGTAAAAGCTTGTCTGACATTTTCTCCCCTCTTATGTGTGTCTCTGTGCTTCTCTAGGTCTGTTTCCAGAGCATCTGATAGATGTAATGAGAAGAGAGCTAGCACTGGAGTGCGACTATATTAGAGAAGCCCAGTGTGCAAAGAAATTCAGGTAATATGTAGCAAATATCTATGTGTAAATACATGTCACATTCACAGGCGTTTTTCTTTCCATTTCATTGATTGATCGACATCCTACCTGTTTTCAAGAACTATCTGTTATTCAGGCTTTACTTCATTCAAGAGACATGTTACACTCAAATTACATAAACAAAGATAGATTCATATCTACACATCTATAGTTAGATTATTCCATTCCTCGTTAAATGTTCATCACTTTGGTTCAAGGTCGGAACAAGTATAACTGCCAAGCAACCATATATAAATATAATACCCACTAACTACATTCTTAACATCTGCGTCTGTATCTATTCATGTTCAACTCAGGGAGCTACTGAAGGACCATCCATTCTTTTATGTACCAGAAGTGATAGAGGATCTGAGCAGCAGACATGTCCTGACCACAGAGCTTGTCTCCGGGTTTCCCCTGGACCAGGCTGAGAGCCTCACGCAGGAGCTGAAGAACGAGGTACAGCAGGCACCTGGCAGATGGACGGGTTAATAGATGTTTAGCAGACTAATGGGGAGCAACTAGTTTCATTCTGATCGATAAATAGATTGGTAGATGGATGGGTCTCTGCTTCTGCTCCCACCTACGTTTGTCTCTCTCTTAGGTGTAACCTCCAAGGAGTGAAGTTCACTGCCAAGACATACCCAAACTTTAAGACAGAAAAATTCATATAAAATGGAAATTTCGTTTAGCAGTGAGTAACAATAAGATCTGTTTATCTTTGTTTCTGCTGCAGATCTGTCAGAACATCTTGATGTTGTGCCTCAGAGAGCTGTTTGAGTTCAGATACATGCAGACCGACCCAAACTGGTCCAACTTCTTCTATGATCCACAGACACACAAGGCGAGTTTGTGTACAGTCTTCATATGACTGTTACTTCAAGTACAATTAATAATAACAACATGGCAGCTACAGTGGGATTTAAAAGTGATGAAAATAACTGATCATTGGAATGTGTCTCTCTAGGTGGCGCTGTTAGACTTTGGAGCCACGAGAGGATTTGATCAGAGTTTCACAGATGTCTACATAGAGGTAAGACCAGTCAGCCTGTTTGTCTGATACGGACAAACAGTCGAGCTACTAACTGATGAAAGGGTGACATTACAAAGCACCACATGATTATTCAAAAATCATTTTGACATTTTCGCTTACATAAGCTCCATGTGATAATTTGTGATAAAAATATACATGGAAACTAAATTCTGGATAAGGGATTAAAATGTATTACAGATGGAGAAAAAAAGAGAGAGATTAAGAGGACAGGAGTAACATTTGTGACCTGTTTTTGTGATTGTAGGTAATTCGTTCAGCTGCTGAAGGAAACAGTGAGGGAGTTCTGAAGAAATCTATCGAGATGAAGTTCCTAACTGGGTACGAGTCCAAGGTAATCATCTGCAATTTATCTGTCTTCCTGCCTGACACCAATTAGTATACAGGTTGTTCACAACTAGTGACTGAGTATGTGGTGTGTTTTTCACTCTCTGCATCCAGGCAATGGTAAATGCTCACGTGGACGCGGTGATGATCCTCGGCGAGGCCTTTGCCTCCACGGAGCCTTTCGACTTTGGTTCTCAGTCCACCACGGAGAGAATCCACAACCTCATCCCTGTGATGCTGAAGCACCGTCTCACCCCTCCTCCGGAGGAAACGTACTCATTGCACCGCAAGATGGGCGGCTCGTTCCTTATCTGCTCCCGACTCCAAGCAAAGCTGCAGTGTAAGGAGATGTTCCAAACGGCGTATCAGAAGTACTGGGAAGGCCGCACGCCGCCCTCTGAATCAGCCTAGGCCAGTCTCAAGTGTGGGTTGTGTTGATAGACAGGTCCTGGGGCCAACGGGAGAGTGCCCGTCGATGGTGAGGTCGGGGTCAGATGATGCAGATCTGCTGAGTGGAGGCCATGTTACCCGCCCTTAACTGGTCACTGAACACCAGCTTATCTTTCCCATTTTGAGCAGCCTGCTACAATGAGGTTTTGAAAGGCACTTATCCATATTTACAGCCACCATTTCGGAAGGGGAAAGAGAGCAGCAACATGGCATCCAGAGTGCTTTAAGGCCAAACTCTTACCTATATATGGCCCTGAGAGGACAGACTGAAAAGAGGTGGGAGGTGGATGGAGGGAGAGAGCCGAACAGCCTTTGTTTAGGTGGAAAATGAATGTAAAAAGGTTGGAATTTCCTGTCTTCCCTCATGTTTTCATGTTTTTTTTTTGTTTTTTTTTTTGTTTTGTTTTGTATTGCTGTGTTATGTTGATCTTTTTGGAAAATCACACCAGGCGACCCAAGTGTTTGCCATCTGCCAGAAATGTCAAAGGGTGGTGACATTGATTATATTAAGGTAAAGGACTGAACTTGTATTGTAATGTCACAGCCACGATACAGTAGGGCTAATACAGTAAATGGAAAATTACAGTGTTGACCAGGACCAACTTGTCTGGCTCACAAATATTTCTGCTTCTGTTCATTTTTTTTCAAGGCAGTTTGGTTAGATTTCCTGGACATGAATAATTTAGACTTGGTCTAAATTTAGACAACAAAGTAAATGCTGCAGTTTTGTTACAAACAGTGTCGAAGAGTAGAATAGTGTAGAAAGAGATTCAGTGCTCAGATTAAGATGTTGCCAAGCGATCAAGTTTAGGTTTATTTAGCCATTTGTAGAAGATGTGACAAACTGGAATTTGTCAGCATTTGCACACGAAGGAGGTGTGACTTTTAACTCACTTATAGTATATGTAGTACACAGCATCTTCTGTACCGATGTAGCCATCGACAGTCCTGAATGAAGCTTTTGATCTAATTTCAGTTGCTGTTTATACCTTATAGCTTCTTTTGGGAGGGGGGCATTTGTGTGTGTACAATTGATTGAAACTGTTAGACATCCAGGACCTGCATGTTTTAATGAACTTCTGGTCAAGGCATGATTTTCTGTTTTGGAATGAGAGTCTGCAGAGCTCCTGCTAGAGATTTTTCTCCTTTCTGTCCTGCCGAGTTCTCTAATAATTGATGTCCATATGGTTCAAATTTATTGCATGAATTCCAGTTCATTACTAACAAAACTGTTAGCATTGTGACTCACAAATTTAATTCTGTCCTACCTAATTCAGATTCACTTCTGGGGAGACTGTAAAACTCACATAGAAATGAACCTACGTGGATCCATGTTGCTCTCTCTAAGAAGATAAGGCCCATATCAACTCTGGGCCTGTGCTCAGTCATGAATAATAATGAAAAGGGATGGAAGACGTTCATCCTGATATCGCACAAGCTCAGCTCATGGGCTCACCTTGCTTCCAAGTCGCCTTCTCAGGTGCGAAATCCTCCGTCACCTGGCTGGTATGCGACTGTGAAAGTTCTCTCTACTCTGCTGTGTGAAAACAGTTATAATGGTCTCTGGTGTGAAGAAAATTGAAAAAAAAATTAAACAAAACAAGAAAATAAATAAATAAATAAGGTGCCTGTAGTTTCCAGTGGAAGATTTTTAACTAGAAATCTCTGCTTTATATTTCATATCAAGACTCAGTGAAAAGATGGTTTAAATTTTCTAATCATTCTAAAAGTTGTGATAAAGATATTCCACGAAAAGAGTAAATGTTTGATCTACTCTCTTGAAATGCCCCTGTGTGGTTTTGTGTGTGTGTGTGTGGTCTTTAATATCTTCAGTCCATTTAAGAGGACTGCAGCTCTTCAGGGAAACATCAAATCGTGTGTCAGTGCCTTTTGAAAAAACATACATCTTAATGTATACATAATGTATCCTGGCTTGGTTAAAAGGTTGTGATATGAGTTCAGAACAGAAGATGAGAGAATGTTTGTCTTCCTTATTTAGTAATGTCTTGGCCAGCGATTTGAATAAACTGGCAGAGAGCCACAGACAAGTACACACAGATACACTTAGATATCTGGGCAAATGAATCATGCCAGTGCTCATGCACAGGAAACCCAGTGGGTAAGACTGGGTGCATGTAGATAGACACGTAGACACACTCTTCCTCTATGAGTCTTCGTCTCTATGATACTTTTGGTCCTTGCTGTGAAAATGCTGTACACACACACTTTTTTCCCCCCAGTAATCCAGAGCTGTGGTTTTAAAGTATTTAACTCACAGCTTGTAGTAATTCACCTCAGTGTCCAGCATGTGGTGCTGCTGTGTTTCTGACACTTTTACAATCAGGTCATGTTGAATCGAGCTCCAGCAGCTCCTCAGATACTGACATCAACACAATAAAAGAGCAAAACATAACCAGCCTGAAGCCAGGTGGATAATTATATGAAACTCACACCTCAGATGTCATTTCTGCTTGATTACACAATATCCTGTGAGCAGAGGTGGGAGAAATTAGAGTGAAAGATGATTACACAAAGCAACAATGGTCATTAGATGCATTAGATGTTTTTTGGGGGAGCTGACAAGCTAATATCCTAAAGCATTTATTAAGTATATCTTATACCGCAAGGATTTAATAGTCTTATAAACTTGCCAAGAGCTTCATGCAATTTTATTAATTCCAGTCAAATATCATCTGCTCGTCTCCCAGAGTTAATTCTCTAAAACTGAGCTCTAGAAACCACATTTGACTCTGGCCAGGTTTCTGGGAAACACTGCCTGCCATCTGAATATCTTAACCACAAGGTCAGGACCCAGGATAGTTAAGAGGCCAGTTTCTTGTAAATACATTGTGATTCGAATACTGGTTGGTTTCCCTGAGGATGGGATATCAAGTGAGGGGCTGAATTTAATCCAGTTTCTGTCCCAGGTGCAAAAGGTTGTCACTGCATTACATCTCGATGACCTGAATGTGTTCTGACACTGCAACTTGCCGAGCTGAGATGGAAACAACTCAGCTGTGATTGTGTTTACACTATGGAGAGGATGGTTGGAGTGTTAGGGGTATGCTGTGCACCTAGTTGTCTGGTCAGAAAGAGCAGGCGATGAGAAATCCTTATTTGGTGAGAGAGGACACTCAGGAAGTCTGTACTCAATCCTTAAAGGCAAACACAGCACAAAGCTTGCCAGTTTTCCGCAGTGTGATTTGCATCTTTTTTATCCTCATCACCAACATTTCTGTACAGATAGTTAATGAGACTATTTTTAATATTGCCATGGAAACATGGATTTTCATACAGTTTCAGTGTGGAGTACTCAAGACGCGCTCTGAGCCCTTAAGCTAAATCGGATAAACTCACTTCCTGACTGTGAGAAACCTGAACTATGTGACGCTCGGCTGAGTCTTGTATTTTTCAAGATATGCCAGTTTTACTTGAGAGACTGTCACCAAATCCAATTTTCCTCTTATTTCCGCTTCATTACTAACTTGACATTCACACGTTTGACTAATAGTACCTAGATTGGTGGTCACTGAGGCAATTATGTCTGAACTGAGGTAGTGGCGTTTAACTGGGCTTTTTGTCTGAGGGGCAGTTTCATGGAAAATTGTTTGAAAAGCCACACTTCTTTTAATGAGAAGCCATGGCCTTCTTAGGGCAAATTATACCAGTTTTATTAAATGAGTTTTTTGTTGCTCTATGACCAACCTTTTCGCATTTTAATGAAAATACTACATTAAGCTTTCAGTCTGCTCACTGCCAAACACAGAGACAGCTAAACCAAAAACAAAAGTACAGGAGAGACACTCTGGGGTTTTCTTCTGTGGTCAACTTCAGAACAATGTGGCTGATGTGTGAATATATAGTCCCTCAGTTTAACAAGACTAAAGTTATACAAAAGCAATACAGAATAGCAAACAACTTCCTACTGCACTGCTAGCAGATCAGATGCTGAGGTTGCTAACACGCTGATGTTGAGTGTTATGTTTATCGAGTTTACCATCTCAGTTTAGCATGTTAGCATGCTAATATGTTTGTTAATTAGCCCCAAACCGTTAGGATTTATTCATTGTCATGATTACTGATGGCATTTTCACTGTGAACAGAGGCAGTGTCCCGAGAGCACCCCTTACTAAATAAGCTGATGAACCCTGGTAGAGACACAGCATAGAGGTCGTAAATTAATGATTAATCCCCTCATATTGCTGTCTAATAGGTAGCTTGCATATTAGGAACGAGTCTTGTGTATTGGACATGAGGAGCCACTTCGTCCTGTGAGCCCTCTTTGTGAACTGCCGTTGTTAGCCTCTTGATATTAGCTTGTGGTTATGCCTTTATTGAGATACTTTCCTGAAACCATTCGGAGTTGTGGAAATGTCTCATGTTTAAGCCCACTGTGGTACTTGTATCATTGTGATTTGTGAAAAACGACTTTAAAGAGATTTAAATGATATTTGTGTGCCTAGTCGCGAGTGGTGCCAACCGTTACGCTAGCACTAGTACTCCCTCTTGTGTTAGTGTGGGTGCTAACAGTGAAGCTAGCTAAGCTAGCTTACGGTCACTGTAGTCAGTGATTGAGGCAGAGTAATACAATTAATTTACAGTTGAAAATATGTTTATAAACAGATATGTGTTGCAGTTAAAAACATAAATTTTGATTAAAAGTAAGTTCATAATGAATAATTGTGTTTTCGCTAAAATACTTCCAGTGGGAGGTTCAGTGGTGAGCCAACCTAAAAACAATTGACTATGGACAGGATGGAGGATGGTGTGGCCAGCCATGGGATCCACTCCAGAGATCATCAGACCATTGTTTCACTTCACATTCTCTGATTCAGATAACATAACACTACAAAACCTACCCGGGTAGTCACATGAACAGCTGCACACATACAAGACAAAAGGACTGAACTCTATCTTTAACACAGAAGAAGGGACACTTTTGTTTGCACTTTATTTTTTTTGAAAGAGCTCTATTTTTTTTCATACACTGCCAAACAATTCTTGGGACTGAGAAACTACTCTAAAAAATTCTACCAAAAACTGAAAGCAAATTATCCAGCAAAAGGACATTCAAAATTTCAAAGATACCACAGCTACCACAGAGACAACAGATTTCATGTCAGGGTTTGTTGCAAGCTCCGCCATATTCAGAGAGGCTTGTTTATTCATGAGTCAGATGTGAATTCTTACAGCATTTATTTACATAAACATGTATACATACTGATACTCTGCCTACAAGGGTTAAGCACTACTCTATGATTTTATAGTATTTTGCCATGAGAAACAGTGATGTCGCAGAATTTCTCAGTTCGTCAGGGTAAACAAACAACCTTCTCAAGTCTGCCTGTCTGTCTCAGACGATGAGTCCCTCAGCCAGCTGGAACGCAGGAAACAGGAAATACCCTCCCCTTTTGCAACAGTGACTTCTGAGGAGTCCTTGAGCAAAGCGCTATATCTGCTGGTTAATAACATACACTATTCAATCACAAGTCATTTCAACCAACCCTTTTTTAATTGCAAGATTTTGTATCAGTCACCTCAAAGGACTTACAATAAAAACAACATTGCAAAGTCACAGAATTAAGCTACAATCTTGAAATAGTTAAGTTAGTCTGTGTGTGCATGTGTCTGTTAATCTATACAGTCATTTGACACCAAAAATACACATGCAGAAAACTGTACATGGCAGTATGTTTATGTTCATGTACAATCAAAAAGCAAACACAACATCAACATTACAAATAGTCAATATTTCCCCCTGAAACAGAATGAGTGTTAAGGGATGAAAGGTCGATTATAATGAAGTGTTCAAATAACAATTATTTCTGATCTATAAACTGCACCCAAACCCAAACAAAGTAAAGAAACTCCAGCACCACTGCTGCAAAAACACTTATGGGAGAATGTTGGTCAATAGTAAGGCATATAATAGCATCAGAAATACAGACATCATTATCATCATCATCTTTCTCACACACAAAAACTGTATAACATATACACATTAGTGTTAGATAATGCATTAAATCCTACAGAGATAATTAAGAATCAAAGACATACATCCCCAGTAGAAAATGAAATGAAGAAGAGGGAAACATCACAGCGCGAATTATGATTTCTGTAGAGGCACAAACAATAATTATTTATGGGATTTCACCATAAATGTATTTAAACTTTTATCCTGAAATGCTGCATTACATTTGCACAAGCTGTCCAATATAACAAAAGAGGTAATAATCTGCTGTTTCCTTTTGTTTTAAGGTGTACTGTAAGTAGCCGTTTGTTAAATGGCCCAGTTGGACACGATTCGGTTTTTCCAGCACAAACTGAGTCAAGCGCTCATTTCCTGCGAACACACTCGTCATGATTTAGATTCACTGTGTTCCATTAGTGTTATGGCTCATGCTCGCTGGTTTAAATCTTTAACTTCAAGGCTGTTTGACTTTTTATACTCTTGGACATTTTCAGGGAAATGAGCCAATAAAACAATGCTTGAGAAAGTTAAAGTGGTATCATGGGAAAAAGCTTTGTTTGGATTAACACTTCCAAGGTGGTTGTGTTAAATGTTACAGCTTTCTGAGGTTAGACCATGATAGAATTGACCATCTTTATTTATGAGATGCAGAACCTCCCACATAGTGATACCTAGTCCACACCATATACAGTATTCCCCAATCACTATATTGCACACAGTCATACACACAAACAACCAACCACACATTAATATATAATACACATTTTGGCTTTGCACTTTACACAATTGTGACTTCAACAACCTTGAGATTTTATTATTATAATATCTTTACTGGAATTGCTTACGGGAGTTGTTGAATTACAGCGACTCCTATCAGTATTGTAAATGCGCCAAATAAGTCATGAAACAAAGCACCTCAGTCACAAACCTCCGTGACATTACTGTAACTGTATCTTCGTCGTGATGTGCCAGACAGAGCGGTGACTACAGTTCCCCAGAGTGGCCAGTGATGAGAGCTGATATTTTGAAACATGTTAATTAGATACAACGCTTTAATAATGTGTCATTTCAATCATTTTAACACTGATTTGCACATTTAAGTTATTTCTAATCAAATAATTATTGGTAAGGATGAGTAATTTTTAACAAAGCCCTGAAATTTCAGGATGCTGTACATTTTGTGGCTGGCAGTGCGATGCAGATGTGTTAGCTATTAATACACTGTATTGTACCTACAGTAAAACTAATGGAAGGGTTGCAAATACCCTCATCCTTATCTAGTTGTCATTCAAACTGTCTATACTGAAGCATCAGAGCCATTTATAGTTTTATTACATGCTCCACAGGAAGACATGTTTGTTCCACAGTCATTGCTAAAGTAATTGCTCATTCTGTGTGCAGCGATTGTCTGATTTAGTGAACATTATTTTTGTTACAGTACAGAGCTGGCTGTTTTACAAGTTAACACAGTTTTCCTAACCATTTAGAGAAAATATAACGTGTTTGAGAACCTCAGCTCCCTCAAAGTTACATATATTTTACCTTTTCACAGCAGCAAAATGGTGTCAATGTCACAATGGAAAGGCCACTAAAACACACTAGAGGCTAATGCTAAAGTCAGTCTTTGAAACAGTGAACTGTGACAGTAAAACTCCATTGACATCTAATATTGAAATAAGCTGCTTTAAGTGGAGTGGCAGCTGCACCAGGCAGCCAATTCTGGTCGTAGAAACATCATTTTGAGCCCAACAACATGTAATGCATCATTGAGCTAATTACACCTGCTACAACAACACTGTCATGGATTTGCTGAAGTAGTTTTTCAACTGGATTTTGGCAAAATTCACAAGCCTAAAATACAGAAATACAAAACAAAGCAAATCAATGTCTTAATTATCTCACATCCTCACCCTAATAAATTGTCCTTTGTCCTTCATTTATTCTATCATGCCATGTAGGAAATGTGTAGCTGACCCACAGTTTTTACAGATTTGTGGTTTTCGTAATTGATCAAATAAAAAAAAAATATCAAAGGACAGAATTAAAAAAACACTGTTTGAATTACTTAACAAAATACAAACACTATTTTTCTTATTTGTTGTATCTCTTGTGACTGTACAGTTTATGCCTCTTCTTCCCGTTTCTTTCAACTGTAAATCTAAATGTGACCTGGTGTTGACCAACCAGCAGCCAGCAATCAGATATTTTCACAAAGATCATCATGTCTCTGGCTCACTCTGTTGTCAGCTGCAGGTCATCACAAAGGTAAAGGTCGCCATCTGGCTTCAGGGAAGCTAAAGTGGTCAAACTGTCCGTGGGATCCATCAGGTGATATGAGAGCGACGTCTCTCAGACATCTTGGGGAATACCCTGGTCTCTGCAGCCTGAGGAAGAGCGAGGGCAAAAGAAAAAAGATGTTTGACTGCTTGTAAAAATAACCATTGTAAACTATTATCTGGCTTTTACAGCCTCAGTTAAGAGGGGGTTTTAAACAGCTATATTCAATTACACAACATTTATTTTGAACTTTTGACAGTAATTGCTTTTCTCCGTTTCATTTACATGAACAAAATGAAAGCAGAGAGGTTGGCAACAGACAAAACAACAGCTAGTCTGAGGCATTAAGAGCTAATGCTTTGTCAAGTACTGGCTGGGAGGTTTAGTCCAGCTTCTCCCAAGTGGCAAACAACACTGGTCTGGCTAAATTTGTGGTTTCAGGTAGACTTAAACTAATTTCATCAGTGATGCACAAGAAGAACTTCTCTCTTGATTTTAAAGGCAAAGGAACTGACTGACTACTATTAGCACTATAGAGCAATGTTTTGAAAAGTGGGTCTCCATTTTGTTAGTATCACGTTCACATGTATTCAGGCTCCATGATGCAAAGTCCTGCTCATGGTTTCACACCATTCCACTGACCAACAGTTGGTGGTGGTAACAGTCCAAGAAACTGAGCAGTGTGCCAACAAACCAACTTTAATAAAACCACACAAATCCACAAGGCACCTTTAAACAAATCTTTTTTTCTCTCGCATGTTGATACACCTCTGGAAATAGCTAGTAAGTGTATCTTTGAAATGTTTTCTTCGACAACTCAACAAATACCACCCACTGATGAAGACCATGGGATACCGTTGAGAGCTTGTAAACTAACAAGTGGATTACTATTTCGAAGGTCAAGAATGGACTTTGGTGCTTGAACTCCTGAGATTTAGGTCGAGTTTGTTAGGATACCAAACATACTTTATAATTCTTGTACAGCCCATATGAAAGATCCTGAGAAAGTTATGAATAAACGTTGCCTAGGAAAAAGTCTGGGAAATGTGGTTATTTGTTTTGGCGTACTCGATATCTATGTTAATTTTAGCCAAGCTGGCTGTTCATAATGCCTGTGATATGCTTATACACAATTTTATTAACTCTCTGGGAAACTGTTGATAGTAAGTGAAAGAAAAAAGAAACACCTACCATCAGAAACTTTGGTTCATGAAGAAGGAGAGCAGAGGGAGGAGAGGAGAGACAAGAAAGAGGCAGTTAGTCATGATTTTTTTATCAGTTTACAAGCACTCTGTGTATTTGTGAAGCTGACTGTATTGCAGTAACACAAAACAGGCAAAACAGAGCACTCGAGGAACTCTCAAGGAGAAAAGAAAATCTGATCTGACCTCGCTTGATTCAGATACATTACATGATCAAATGAACACAAATACAGTAACACAACCTCCAGTTTAGGGGATCGATAAGCAGAAAGAGATGGAGACGGGAAAAGAGGTAGATGGGTGAATGAGTGAAAAACAAGAAATGAAGATGAAACTGAGGCGGAGAGGGAGACTGGGGGGCTGGCAGAGAGTGGGAGGAATAATGTGAGCGAGAAAGAGAGGGAGCAAGGATACAGCAAGATCACATAGGAACGATCATTAGATAGAGAGAGAAAGGCAGAAGGAAGGCGATCAGTGGGAGGAGGATAATACTGTGATCATTAGATAGATGGAGAAGGAGGGGTGTTTGTAGAGATGGAGATATAGAAAGAAAGAATAGATTGATCATATGCAATACAGGCTCATTAAAGAGGAACAGAAAGACAGAAAGGGAAGGAGAAAGCTGATAGATATACCACATTATCAGAGTGAATCATTGCATGGAGGAAGAAAGACAGAATAGCTCAACAAGAGCCTAACTCCCAAATCTCCAAAGACATGTATTGTGGTGATGAATAGTTGAATAATAATTGATCGTAGAAGCAAAGAGCATGCATGATTTCAGCATTACAATCTGGCCTTCTGCGCTAACGGAAAAATGGTTTTCATATGCAATATAAATATTCAATACACTGCTAACCGTGAGCGCTAACAGGAGTATGGAATTTAGCAGCAACAATTGAATAAGACAATTTTGCCCAGAGGCCTGAAAAACAGTGGGGAGCAGTGAACAAAAACACACCAGGGGGGGTGCTCACTCCCACACACACAATTACTGTACCTCACACACACACACACACACACAAGGGCTATTGCAGGCATGTACACATTTGGATGCACACGCAGGCAGCAATCACCTCGCGTATGCACACTCACACATACACAAAGAAGACTGTGGTAAAACAAAGGCTGCCTTAGTGTAATGAGAGAATAGCGAGTGTGTGTGTGTGTGTGTGTGTGTGTGTGTGTGTGTCAGCACTTGTTCATGCATCAATGCCTGAGGAGAATACACTACTTTCTAACAGAAATGGCGATAAAATTACCCAACCTCTCTGCCTCTGCGTCTACTTCTGCTTCTTTTTCTTTCTTCTTTTCTTTCTTTCTTATATCAGATATTTCTGCAAGAAACATGAGCTGCTAATTTCCTCATTTAATGAACACCATACTTGTGGATTAATATACATTGAGTGTATAGTGAGTATTTATGGCAGCTCGACAATGTATGTGCAGGTCAAAATAAGCTACAGTGCACATCATAATTATTATCAGTCGAGTTATTGATGTGTTTGGGCAATTTGAAAAAGCATGTGCGCTCCTGAATATGTGACAGATGTGTCAAATATGCTGTCTTTCTCCCTGCAGGTATTAATTTATAATATTTCAGTCTGTAAACTCATGAAGATTGAACAGGCTTTGACCATAGACTGTATAAAACATGGATGTAGCACCCATGACGTCATCCATTGGTTTTGGGGAGTCGGTTTTGTGACCAAACCATGGGCATTTGAACTGCGCCATCTTGGATTTTAGTGAGAGTGTACTTTCCATATTTGGCGAAGAGGCAGTTACTCTACGGGTCAGCTGGCTGAGAACCCGGCCACTTAACTCGGAGCAACCGAGCTAGCCTAAGGCTAATCAGCTAGGCTAACAAGCTAAGCGGCAGCTACATCCTCACTGCTGAAATCTACAATTCCCCCCTTGGCTTTAACACTGTAATTGCTGCACGGTACATGTGAGACAGACAAAAGAAAAGGTAAAAAAAAAAAAAAAGAAAAAGAAAAAAAAAGAGAGGGAGAGAAAAGTGAAGAGAGCAGAAAAGAGGATTGTTAGCCAAAAAGATCAACACAGATCGACAGGTACTGACTTGCCAGGATGACCATGTCCATTCCCCAGAAGATGCTCATGATCCATCCAACCATGATAACAGCTGTCAGTATCTGGATCAGGGCTGCCGCCACATTGAGCCAGAACACACAGCACACACCTCGCTCTGATATCAGCTCACTGCGAGCTCCACACAGCACTGTGAATGCTGAGATAAAGGTACCTGTGGGACAAAACCAGCAAAACATCTTGTTACGAAAAAAAAACGCCAAAAAAACTACAGTTTTTTTTTTTTTTAACAATCATGATGTGGTACTTTTCTATCTTTTACATCAGTGAATCTGACTCAATGATGTGTTTAGCCCAACATGATAAAAGACTTTGAAGGACGTTTCCACTCTGCTTAATTTCCAATGAGAGTGCCAGACGTCAAACTCCAAACTTTCCAATGAAATAAACCAGAAGAGACACGTGCTTTCCTCTAACGGTAATTGCTCATGCTAACATGCTGACAGTGACCGCTTGCTAACAAACTGATGGTTAGCACGTAACGTTTACCATGTTGACCATCTTACGTTAGCATGTTAACACTAGCTAATTGTCACGAACACAATGACTGATGTGTGATTCATGTTTAGCGATGGAATGTGCAGGTACTGGATCACCAAAGTTTCCTCCCCTCAACGCCATGTACTGTATGATTTATGCATATACAGTCCTGTGGGCAGTTGCAGACCCTGAGTTATTGAGCCAGTGTTTAAGAGGCCGCTGTTGATGAGCGTCTGGTCATGGCCACAGCGGATCTGTGCCTGCATGCCTGCATGTGCCAGTCCCTAGCATCACAGACCAGCTGCAGGTTTGTATAATTGAGACCATTTTTAATTCTAAACATGTATGAAACACGTCAGTTTACATTCAACACCTCGAGCATTCAGACTGTGTAAACAGCCCCGATTTGATGTGTGTATTTCATTGCATTTCAGTGGTGGTTGTTGATAAAAGTGTCAGTAGCATTTCCACTCCCTCATTTAGTTAGTATTTATTCAGAAGGTCTCATTGAGTATAAAATGTCTTTTATAAAACTGTCTGAAGGTGAGGTGTTTTCTTAGTTGTTGAGTTAATGAAGTCTAAGAAATGTATTCATCCAGCTGATGTTTAGACTTTTTGTGCCTTTCAGTAAATACTGAACTGAATGCTGCGAATACTGTATGTGACACAAAAAAATGCCTGGTGGGCGTCGTGTGCATCACAGCCTTGGTCCTCCTCTTTCTGCAAGCTACATTTCTTGTCACATTAGAGGAAATGAAATAGCAGTTCAAGACGAGCAGGTGGAGGGAGGGAGGAATAAGAACGGCCAGCTGCACCGTGTTTCTCAGGAGCAAGGAAAGGCCAGAGTCAACTCATGTACAAGTTAGTTGCTTGTAACTTTTTCTCCCTCAGTCTGCTTCTCTGTTTAGCTCTCTGTCCACTTTTATGTTTCCACCTCTGCTTCTAATTAGCTATAAATTAGAAGGTAAATTAATAACTGAAAGCACTGCCTCAATGAATCTTTTTACATAAACACAGACATACCAGATATGCTCAGTGTGTCCCACAGTCTCTGACAAATCTGAATGAACACCATAATATTTACTTTCACATGGCCTACACTGGCCTTATCTGGAACGGTTTCCAAAAAGTCAAGCTGTGGAACAAGCACAATCCCAGAATAGTACGCAGCCCCAGAAAAGTAAAAAATAAAGGGCAGCTTATACATGTGGAAAAAGAGAGATGAAATAGATATTTACTTTTCCTTTCAAGCTTTTAGCCGATGCTCATTTCAAAGCCTCTCACAGAAAGAGCAACAGTGGGCTAAATTGAGCTTCCACCCAGAGCCGATATGGTCTGATCAGACAGAGAAATTTTCAGGTCGCAGAGGCCACACCCACCAGCAGATGCTCTGGCTGCTGGTGGAGCTGCCCACCTCCAGACATGAGCCATGATTGACAGCAAGCTGGTGGCTGAACGGTTACACATCACTTCCATCTGAGTTTTTGGCATTTAAACAGGATTTATACTGTCTGGTGGCTACTTTCAGTGTTTGTGAGCTCTGTGAGGATGTGTTAACAAGAAATGGAGATTTGAGAATCAACATGTACATTAAGGCTGCAAATAATGTTTGTTTTTATTATTGATTAGTCTGCTGATTATGATGATGATGATGATGATTTGCTGTATAGCAAATGTGAAAGTGAAAAGCAGCTGAGTTCAAATTGACATCCTCAAATTGTAGGTATTAATGAAAATGAGCAGATGTTTACATCAGAGAAACTGGAGCCAATCAATATTTTGGAGCCAATAAATATTTTAGATTTTTACTATAGATTTAACTCTATAATCTGATTATTTGGCCTCTTGGGTATGGAAGAAACAGGCTGTAAACATTGATATATTATCACCTTTTAGCTGAGATGACGAATGTGTTAGCAAACTGTTTCCTACTCATCATCCTGCCATCCAGCAGATACAGAGCAACATTAGCACTCATCTGAAGTTGAGATTCTGGCAACCCAAAGAATGTAAGTCGAATATTCATTCCCCTTTTAGCTTTGTTTTTGGAAACATCTCTCTCTTTAGCTGCTAAATGCGTCACTATGTTCACCAGCTGGTTGCTAATTCGACATGTCTGCCCTTTGCTGCCGGGCAAATAGCAACACTGGGTTTTAAAACTTTTTTTAGCTGTAAATATCTGCTTGCTGTGGACAAAAAGGACATGAGAGTGGTTGTAAAACTAAAACAAGGAACTGAAAAAAATACTAAAGCCCTTTAAAGAGTCGAGGAGAACCGTTAGCATTAGCATCAGATTACTATGTCTTCTCTATCCTACCAATGTCTCTTTGTTTTGTGAACAGAGGTAATGAAATATGCCAAATTACCACATGCTCTCTTTTGTAGATGTCACTCTACACCACAGGCAATATCAAAGCAGTAAAATCATTTAATTATTTCACTCCACACTTTGTAGCTCCTGACCTCTGACGGTGCCTTTCATACTGCTTGTAATTGATCAGAAAAAAAGGCCAACCATCAAGGAAATAGCCTGTTGTGTATGACTGCGAGGAGATGGATAAAAATAAAAAAACATATATACGTGCTCAACAATTCTCGACTGCAATAATAAAGGTTTAAAACATTTTAAACCCCTTTGTTACAAATCCACTCTAATATTCCTCCATGTGTGAACAGCTCTTAGATCCTCTATATGTTGCATGTGGGAGATCGTGTGTATGTGCACGTGTGTGTATGTCTGCGTGTCTGTGTATCAGTGTGTGTCTATGTGAGTGTGCCTAGATATTACCCAGACTAATGACTATAATTACACAGAGAACTCTACAGAGCACCCACTGGCAGTGTGGGAGGTTAATGATGGAGTGTGAGAGTGTGAAAGACAGAAAGAGAAGGAGAAAAAGGAGACATATAGGGAGAGGAAAAAACAGAAGGAAGAAGAGACAGAAAGGGAAAAATGAAAAGAGAAAGACAGGTGTGCTGTAAAGTAGTGTTGGGGAAGTTACCTGAAAAATATGATTGTTTACTTTTATTAGTCAGCACAGCAGATGATTTTAAAGAACTCAAAAATCAGGAGAACTGTATTAAAAGAACGAGATTTCACTCTGCACAGTTTTTTGGGCCCACAGAGCACAAGCATTACACACTTCCTTTGGCTGAGCTGGCTCACTCTGCTGACACATGAATGCCATGAAAATAATTTACTGATAAGGGTCATTGAGATGTCTCCTGTTTTATTGGAGCTCACTGATATTTGCAAGCAAGAACTGGTGTTTGATCAGTTTTTCCAGAAAAAGCTTAATCTATACACAGGTTGAAAATGCAGCCTGTTTCTGGGATTTAAACGTCTCTTCGGCCTTCATATACAAAAACATCAGGAGTGTTGGCAATGTTACAGAACAGATCATTAGAGACCCTAAACCATCCTGTCATCACTCGGAAATGTATGATTACATCTCTGGATGACACTTCTCAGCAGCTGCAATTTAATAAACAATATGGTTATGTTGTGCAGTGCTGAGCCCTTTGTAAGCCGTACAGGCATTCACAATGTGAGCAAGTGCTGATCAGAGTCAGGATGCAACACCCAGTGTGGGTGGTGACTTCCAGAGTGCCACAGAGCAAATGTCAAATAAGAGTGAAATCCTTTTCTCCGATCCTCAAACCCTAAAATGAACCCTTGAACATTTTCCACGTCCATGAGAATAATCATAACCCCAAAAGTAGACCCAACTCTAATCTACAGCAACTGTGACCTTTGACCTGCAGCTGGACCAAAATTAACACATGTTCTTCCTTTAGTGCTTTTTCCTAATCCTACTTTCATGGTGAGCCCATTTGGTCCTCGTAATGATAGAGTCCCAAAGCGTGCATACACACAGACACACAGAAACACAGACACGCACGCACGCACGCACACACACACACACACAAGCATCCGGAGGCAAAATGTCAACATGACCCAGTAAACTGATGCAGTGTCTCCAATATCGCATACCATCAATCACACACACGTGCGCACACACATAGACAACCCCACACACGTGACCTCTACCTCCCACACACTGAGGGCTAAATCATATATTCAGTTTAGCTCTCCATGCCAAAGCCTCTCACTTTCCAATCCTCTTATGGCAAAGATCATAACACAACTAGTGAGCTGTACTTTCCCTCACAATAAGTGTAATTATTTACAAACTAGCAGCTCATTAATCAGTTTTTACCACACGGATTAACCCTGTGGTTGTCCCCAATAGATTTGAACTCAATCCTCATTACGTTGCAGGGACAGTCCAAAGCTCTGGGACCCTAATGTCAGGCAGGATTAATGTAAAGTTAAAACAGACCTGGGAGAAGGAGATTGTCAGTTTGAATTCTCCATCTCAGTGCAGAGCTCTGGGTGGGGAAAAAAATGATCTGACCTTAAACACCAAGCACAAACAGTCAGCAGTTTTTTTCTTGTAATCTTAACCACAATCTTCTCTTCAACAAGCACTTTTCATTTCCGAAACTTAAACAAAGAAATCAACATTCTGTGGAACATTCTGATTTGCTGTCTTTCTGAGAGTAAGATGAGAAGATCAATACCACTCTTATGTCATTCACTAACCACAAAAAAGTAACCTTTGTGCCTAAACCTAACCAAACCTTAACCATAGCACTTCAAGATTAAAAAAACAGTTTTATTTTTGAAACAGCAATGTCATCTTGTTGATAGCAGTGTCAGATCACGTACTTTGTCATTTCATTTGGAGGACTTGTTGGCGTATATAAAATGTTCAGCAATTTGAAACATGAATGAGTTGTATTACACGCACACACTGTCATTTCATCAATTTTACTGTCAGAAAATGTGACTTGAGTTTTGAAAGCCCAGCGTGTTGCTGTTCAGGTGAGTTTTTCACGTGTCAGTGATCCAGTAACTGTTACTCTGCACTTAGGCGGTGTTATAGACACAGAAGCAAGACCAAGGACCCAGGTGCAATCGGTTGTTCTGTGAAAGTATCCTACATAATTTGTCGTACACTTTGTGTATGTGCGTGTGAGTGTGTATTTATTCACAGACCTGTGTGTCTGCGTGTCTGCAGGATATGGTGTTCTGCTCTGACTCTTGTCCAAATTCAATTACACATTTATAAATTCTATTTTGGCTGAAGGTTGAAGAGAAGAAGACGGTGTTTTCGGTCAGTTAGAACCAAACGGCACTGACACACACACACATGCATGCATGCATTGTGTTCATTTCAGTCAGCGTTGTCATGGCAACTAGCCGCATCTATTCAATGAAATGTCAAGGCATTCAGGCAAACCTACACACACATTCAAACTGTACACACACGCATGCACCTAAGATGAGGTGTTGCCTTGATGCTTTTCATGCTCGTTGGGGGTAATTTTTTATAAAACATGTCAAGGCAACATTTCGGGAAAACTGATTGTTTGGGTCCAGGTGTTTACAGACCCTGTTTTTTTAACACAGATATTTGTGACATTTTCAAGGAGTCAATAATTCAACATTTATTGTGAAGAGGTGGTGGCAAATAAAAGGAGTGAAAGTGTATAAAAGTGAGAGAAGAAGAAATAATGAATGAATCAAGAGGAAAGGTTTAGGATTTAGAAACCTTCATCAGCAGTGCGAGATAACAGAGACGGCACAAAGAGAAAGAAATGAGGGAGAAGATGAAGAGGAGAGGACACACACACGCGCACGCGTGCAGTGACTCTCTGGAGAGTTATGACCAACAGATCAGAGTCGAGGGGCGGGGAGGACACATCATAGGTTATTTGGTGATGGACTCAGTTCTGAGTGATTGCTATGGAGACATCAGTCTCACAATCTCTTTAGAGAAAACCATCTGAGTTTGTGTCATTCTCTCTGTTGATCTTTGTACTTTGTATCTCTGCATTTCTTTTTTTGGTTCTTTGCACAGCGCAATCTTCTCTTCATAAATTTCTACATGTTCTTCTGTTCCTAAAATAAACTCCACTTTATGTTATGTTTTCCATCTGAAACACTGAGCTAATATAGATTAGTGAAAGACAGCATGTGAGAGTCTGCATGTGTGTGAGTGTGTGTGTGTGCACAGACATCCAACCAATTGGAGGATTAAACACTGGAAATTAGAGGGAAAAGGTAGGACAGAAGGAAGAGACGTCCTAATTATAGAAAATGAGTGGGGTCCAAAAGTCTGAGACCACTTTCCCATTCACTTGAATGGGAAACAAATGCAGTGACTAATTGGGGAGGTTCCTACCCAAATGAAGCTGTATCTTTGCTGCAGAGTGGATCATCTTCTGTTTATCACTGCAGACTGGGAAAAAGCTAAATTCATGTTTCAGCTGACTTTGCAATGGTGACATTAATGTTACCAGAAAAGATCTAGCGAACAGGCAGTATCTCGCGTATGTGTGATGGCTGCAGTGTCATATTTTACAGTAACAGCTTGTTATTTGTAAAATACATAACAACATACATACAACTTTCCTGATACAACAAGCTATAAGCTGCCAGATTTGCAGGATGACACTGCAATGTCAAGGTTTCCACCCATAATAACGATGCAAATGTTGAGTCTACCCACAGTGATGATGTCTCTACCTGCCGCGATAATGTTGCCGCCTGTGATCATGACACCTGTGATGGATTTTTATACCCTGAGCGATGACATTTCTACCCGCAGTGATGACATCTACACGTCACATTTACAGGGTGCATCAGCACCTGGCAGACGGAGACTGTGTGTGTTTACACCCTGACACTCTTATTTTAACACAAAGTGTGAACAGGGTCTCTCACTTTCTTTCTTACCCTTTTTCTCACTCTTGTATACAGGCATACAGGAAAATACACACACATAGGCAGATTGAGAATGTCTTGTTACTGTTAATCTTTTTCATGAGTAAAAATAACTAAAAGCAGTTCGGGGATTTTTCTTTCCCAGACTAATTTTAACTTATCAGTGCTTGCAAACTTTCTATGCGACTTTTATGGTCACTCTTTATTCCCCACTGTTTTTTTTTTTTTTTTTGGATTTCATGTTTGTTTATCTTGTTGTTTGCTGGCATGCCTGCTTGCCTCATGCCTCTCCATGTCTGTGTGGGTCTTCCAGTTTCATGACCGCTCAGTATCTCATTTTGCTATTTTTGACTCAGTGTGTTTACCTTCTCTTACATTTGCTCTCTTCAGCTTTTACTGAGTAACTCAGCGAATGTGTTTTTTCTTTCTTTTCTACAGAGAAACACAGACAGAGAGACTGAGAAGTTATGGATCAGGAAAAGGAGACAGATGGTCCCTGGTTTTCTAGCTGCCTTAGGCAGGACAAATTCAGAATTACACATGGAGAGAGGAGGAAAGCCTGATTCCCAACTCACCAAGTCCAGGTATGAAGGTGTTCAGAAACAGACAAATGACAGCCAGAGGGAAAGGCATTGTGGGTATCGCAGCCCGCAGAGGTCCCTTCTTCTCTCTGACCTCCACCACCACTCCTCCGCCGGCTGTAGGGGCCCCGGCCATGGCTTTGGCTCCCAGAGTGTCCCCTGTTTTAACACGCCCCTGTTCTGTTCCTCCTTCTTTCTGTGCCATCTTCTCTTTTTCTCTCTCTATTCTATGAATAAAGACTAAAATTAGTTGGTGACAATTGGAGGTTGCTGCAGAAGAACTAGAGATTGTCCTACCAGTCCCTGTCCCTCTGGATTAAGATTATTAGTGATTCAGCAGAAGACAAAATTAATCAGTGGTGATTGATTGTCTCCTCAGAGAATTGGCTAAAATATTCAGCAGCACATGTCAAGAATTGGCTCACAAGTCACCACCTATGTCACATCCACTAGAAAATAAATGACAGCATCAACAAGTTGTCTAAAAGAAGCGTCAATCTATGCTGAAATGTTGAAGAAAAATGTATATATGTCCATGGAATTTATTCCACAATGAAAAAAATCCCAAAGTCAACTTTGAAACCCTTCAGACTTAATGATCCAGGGAATATTCTGCTGCCCTAAAAGCTTTTCATCAATATTCAAGTAAATTTCAGTCTACCCCGGAGAGAAGTTATCTTCAGCAGTTTTTCTGACAGATGCTGAAATTCCTCTGGAAAAGTCACCTCATACTTGTAGCTGTTAATGTCCAAGCAGGAAGCAATCTGAAGGGAAGTAAGATTTTTTTTTCTTCAAGACTGTTGACTTGTCCTCACTTAGATCCCTTCAAGTGACCACACACTGTCTCATCAGACGTCAGTGGTCTCTGCCATTTGTTCCCATGTCCAATATGTTCTTAAGGCAGTTCCTCCTTAAAATTGTTTGAATGTCTTCAGAAAAATCCTCAAAAGGTGTGCAGCACTTTTCAGCAATTTCCTCTGAAGTCACTTTTTCTCTTTCCTTTTCTTTCTTTCTTTCTCTCTTTCTTTTTTCTGTCTTTCTTTCCTTCTTTCTGGAAAATCACACTCAACCCACCCACCTCTCCAAGACAGAGAAGAGAAAGTGCATGCTACAAACCCCCTTTTTCCACTAGGTCTCCCTCTCTCTCCCTCTCTCCCTCTCTGTCTTTCTGTCTCTCCTTCCCTCCCTCCCTGCACTCCCCATCCTCTCTCTCCATTTAAAGGAACAGTGCACCAATCTAATCTTACAGTTCAATGAGATCACATTCAACAAGCCGTTATTCGGTGTATCAGATTCAAAGCTAATGCACTGAATGACTAAATGCATTCAACTCTCATTAAAATTAGTGTGTGGGATGAACATATAGGGCCCATGAAAACATTTGCCATAACTTAACACTAATATATTGTAATGCTGTTTCTGCACATTTAATGTATGCATTCATACATTTACTAGAAACTTACAAGTGAAGAAGCACTTGATGAAGAGAAGCAGATGGAGAGAACAGACATTATGAAAACATTTGCA